>NC_084628.1:32833557-33134178 GCF_033978795.1 Nerophis ophidion | reverse complement strand
AAAGCCTGTAATATTGAATTTATGTGAGTTTGACCTGAATTAGGTATTTTGGAAAGGTTCAAAAATACAAAAATCAGGTTTTACTGGCCTAATATGGTCAAACTCAAAATGTCAGTTTATGAAACATAACTCCAAAAATACAAATGCAATATGTCTAATAATGCCTGAAGAAATGCATCTTTGAGTTTCCCTGAAAAAAAAACATATGGTACCGTTTGCAAAAACAAAAAGTAATGTTTTACTCAATTTGACAGTAATGTACTTAGAATCCTGAGATAATGCGAATAAAGCAATAAAAATGTATTCCAACATAATTCCTAATCCAAACGTGCAAAGTGTCTAAAAATGCCTGTGATATTGAATACATGTGAGTTTTACTAGATACAGTTGTTTTTCTATGGTTTGCAAATACAAAAATGAGGTATCACTCAATATGACTGTATACTGTAACACTCAATATGACAGTTATTTAAACATAACTCCTACACCACACATGGAAAATGGCTAATAATAACTGAAATAATGCATCTTTGGGAGTTTTACTCGAAACATATGCTTTTTTAAATCTTGCAAATGCAAAAAGTAGTTTTTTACTCAATATGACTATAATGTTCTTAGAATCCTGAGATAATGCGAAAAAAGCAATAAAAATGTATTCGAACATAACTTCTAAATAACACATGCAAAATGGCTAATAATGCCTAGAGATAAGTATTTTTGTAGTAGTACTAGAAAAATGATCTTTTGTAAGGTTTCTAAAGACACAAGTTAGTTTTTTTTTTCAATATAACAGTGTGACTGTCAACCTAAATATGAAAGGTTTATATTCATAACTCCAAAACAAACATGAAATTTGTCTAAAAAAGCCTGTAATATTGAATTTATGTGAGTTTGACCTGAATCAGGTATTTTGGAAAGGTTCAAAAATACAAAAATCAGGTTTTACTGGCCTCATATTGGTCAAACTCAAAATGTCAGTTTATGAAACATAACTCCGAAAATACACATGCAATATGTCTAATAATGCCTGAAGAAATGCATCTTTGAGAGTTTCCCTGAAAAAAAAACATTTGGTACCGTTTGCAAAAACAAAAAGTAATGTTTTACTCAATTTGACAGTAATGTACTTAGAATCCTGAGATAATGCGAATAAAGCAATAAAAATGTATTCCAACATAATTCCTAATCCAAACGTGCAAAGTGTCTAAAAATGCCTGTGATATTGAATACATGTGAGTTTTACTAGATACAGTTGTTTTTCTATGGTTTGCAAATACAAAAATGAGGTATTACTCAATATGACTGTATACTGTAACACTCAATATGACAGTTATTTAAACATAACTCCTACACGACACATGGAAAATGGCTAATAATGCCTGAAATAATGCATCTTTGGGAGTTTTACTGGAAACATATGCTTTTTTAAATCTTGCAAATGCAAAAAGTAGTTTTTTAATCAATATGACTATAATGTTCTTAGAATCCTGAGATAATGCGAAAAAAGCAATAAAAATGTATTCAAACATAACTTCTAAACAACACATGCAAAATGGCTAATAATGCCTAGAGATATGTATTTTTGTTAGTAGTACTAGAAAAATGATCTTTTGTAAGGTTTCTAAAGACACAAGTTATTTTTTTTATTCAATATAACAGTGTGACTGTCAACCTAAATATGAAAGGTTTATAATCATAACTCCAAAACCAAACATGAACTTTGTCTAAAAAAGCCTGTAATATTGAATTTATGTGAGTTTGACCTGAATCAGGTATTTTGGAAAGGTTCAAAAATACAAAAATCAGGTTTTACTGGCCTCATATTGGTCAAACTCAAAATGTCAGTTTATGAAACATAACTCCAAAAAAACAAATGCAATATGTCTAATAATGCCTGAAGAAATGCATCTTTGAGAGTTTCCCTGAAAAAAAAACATTTGGTACCGTTTGCAAAAACAAAAAGTAATGTTTTACTCAATTTGACAGTAATGTACTTAGAATCCTGAGATAATGCGAATAAAGCAATAAAAATGTATTCCAACATAATTCCTAATCCAAACGTGCAAAGTGTCTAAAATGCCTGTGATATTGAATACATGTGAGTTTTACTAGATACAGTTGTTTTTCTATGGTTTGCAAATACAAAAATGAGGTATCACTCAATATGACTGTATACTGTAACACTCAATATGACAGTTATTTAAACATAACTCCTACACCACACATGGAAAATGGCTAATAATGCCTGAAATAATGCATCTTTGGGAGTTTTACTGGAAACATATGCTTTTTTAAATCTTGCAAATGCAAAAAGTAGTTTTTTACTCAATATGACTATAATGTTCTTAGAATCCTGAGATAATTCGAAAAAGCAATAAAAATGTATTCAAACATAACTTCTAAACAACACATGCAAAATGGCTAATAATGCCTAGAGATATGTATTTTTGTTAGTAGTACTAGAAAAATGATCTTTTGTAAGGTTTCTAAAGACACAAGTTAGGTTTTTTTTTCAATATAACAGTGTGGACTGTCAACCTAAATATGAAAGGTTTATAATCATAACTCCAAAACCAAACATGAAATTTGTCTAAAAAAGCCTGTAATATTGAATTTATGTGAGTTTGACCTGAATCAGGTATTTTGGAAAGGTTCAAAAATACAAAAATCAGGTTTTACTGGCCTCATATTGGTCAAACTCAAAATGTCAGTTTATGAAACATAACTCCGAAAATACACATGCAATATGTCTAATAATGCCTGAAGAAATGCATCTTTGAGAGTTTCCCTGAAAAAAAAACATTTGGTACCGTTTGCAAAAACAAAAAGTAATGTTTTACTCAATTTGACAGTAATGTACTTAGAATCCTGAGATAATGCGAATAAAGCAATAAAAATGTATTCCAACATAATTCCTAATCCAAACGTGCAAAGTGTCTAAAAATGCCTGTGATATTGAATACATGTGAGTTTTACTAGATACAGTTGTTTTTCTATGGTTTGCAAATACAAAAATGAGGTATCACTCAATATGACTGTATACTGTAACACTCAATATGACAGTTATTTAAACATAACTCCTACACCACACATGGAAAATGGCTAATAATGCCTGAAATAATGCATCTTTGGGAGTTTTACTCGAAACATATGCTTTTTTAAATCTTGCAAATGCAAAAAGTAGTTTTTTACTCAATATGACTATAATGTTCTTAGAATCCTGAGATAATGCGAAAAAAGCAATAAAAATGTATTCAAACATAACTTCTAAACAACACATGCAAAATGGCTAATAATGCCTAGAGATATGTATTTTTGTTAGTAGTACTAGAAAAAAGATCTTTTGTAAGGTTTCTAAAGACACAAGTTAGTTTTTTTTTTTCAATATAACAGTGTGACTGTCAACCTAAATATGAAAGGGTTTATATTCATAACTCCAAAACCAAACATGAACTTTGTCTAAAAAAGCCTGTAATATTGAATTTATGTGAGTTTGACCTGAATCAGGTATTTTGGAAAGGTTCAAAAATACAAAAATCAGGTTTTTACTGGCCTCATATTGGTCAAACTCAAAATGTCAGTTTATGAAACATAACTCCGAAAATACACATGCAATATGTCTAATAATGCCTGAAGAAATGCATCTTTGAGAGTTTCCCTGAAAAAAAAACATTTGGTACCGTTTGCAAAAACAAAAAGTAATGTTTTACTCATTTTGACAGTAATGTACTTAGAATCCTGAGATAATGCGAATAAAGCAATAAAAATGTATTCCAACATAATTCCTAATCCAAACGTGCAAAGTGTCTAAAAATGCCTGTGATATTGAATACATGTGAGTTTTACTAGATACAGTTGTTTTTCTATGGTTTGCAAATACAAAAACGAGGTATTACTCAATATGACTGTATACTGTAACACTCAATATGACAGTTATTTAAACATAACTCCTACACCACACATGGAAAATGGCTAATAATGCCTGAAATAATGCATCTTTGGGAGTTTTACTCGAAACATATGCTTTTTTAAATCTTGCAAATGCAAAAAGTAGTTTTTTACTCAATATGACTATAATGTTCTTAGAGTCCTGAGATAATGCGAAAAAAGCAATAAAAATGTATTCAAACATAACTTCTAAACAACACACGCAAAATGGCTAATAATGCCTAGGGATATGTATTTTGTGTTAGTAGTACTAGAAAAATGATCTTTTGTAAGGTTTCTAAAGACACAAGTTAGTTTTTTTATTCAATATAACAGAGTGACTGTCAACCTAAATATGAAAGGTTTATAATCATAACTCCAAAACCAAACATGAAACTTTGTCGAAAAAAGCCTGTAATATTGAATTTATGTGAGTTTGACCTGAATCAGGTATTTTGGAAAGGTTCAAAAATATAAAAAATCAGGTTTTACTGGCCTCATATTGGTCAAGCTCAAATGTCAGTTTATGAAACATAACTCCAAAAATACACATGCAATATGTCTAATAATGCCTGAAGAAATGCATCTTTGAGAGTTTTCCTGAAAAAAAAAACATTTGGTACCGTTTGCAAAAACAAAAAGTAATGTTTTACTCAATTTGACAGTAATGTACTTAGAATCCTGAGATAATGCGAATAAAGCAATAAAAATGTATCCAACATAATTCCTAATCCAAACGTGCAAAGTGTCTAAAATGCCTGTGATATTGAATACATGTGAGTTTTACTAGATACAGTTGTTTTTCTATGGTTTGCAAATACAAAAATGAGGTATTACTCAATATGACTGTATACTGTAACACTCAATATGACAGTTATTTAAACATAACTCCTACACCACACATGGAAAATGGCTAATAATGCCTGAAATAATGCATCTTTGGAAGTTTTACTGGAAACATATGCTTTTTTAAATCTTGCAAATGCAAAAAGTAGTTTTTTACTCAATATGACTATAATGTTCTTAGAATCCTGAGATAATGCGAAAAAGCAATAAAAATGTATTCAAACATAACTTCTAAACAACACATGCAAAATGGCTAATAATGCCTAGAGATATGTATTTTGTGTTAGTAGTACTAGAAAAATTATCTTTTGTAAGGTTTCTAAAGACACAAGTTAGTTTTTTTATTCAATATAACAGTGTGACTGTCAACCTAAATATGAAAGGTTTATAATCATAACTCCAAAACCAAACGTGAACTTTGTCTAAAAAAGCCTGTAATATTGAATTTATGTGAGTTTGACCTGAATCAGGTATTTTGGAAAGGTTCAAAAATACAAAAATCAGGTTTTACTGGCCTCATATTAGTCAAACTCAAAATGTCAGTTTATGAAACATAACTCCAAAAATACACATGCAATATGTCTAATAATGCCTGAAGAAATGCATCTTTGAGAGTTTCCCTGAAAAAAAAACATTTGGTACCGTTTGCAAAAACAAAAAGTAATGTTTTACTCAATTTGACAGTAATGTACTTAGAATCCTGAGATAATGCGAATAAAGCAATAAAAATGTATTCCAACATAATTCCTAATCCAAACGTGCAAAGTGTCTAAAAATGCCTGTGATATTGAATACATGTGAGTTTTACTAGATACAGTTGTTTTTCTATGGTTTGCAATACAAAAATGAGGTATTACTCAATATGACTGTATACTGTAACACTCAATATGACAGTTATTTAAACATAACTCCTACACCACACATGGAAAATGGCTAATAATGCCTGAAATAATGCATCTTTGGGAGTTTTACTGGAAACATATGCTTTTTTAAATCTTGCAAATGCAAAAAGTAGTTTTTTAATCAATATGACTATAATGTTCTTAGAATCCTGAGATAATGCGAAAAAAGCAATAAAAATGTATTCAAACATAACTTCTAAACAACACATGCAAAATGGCTAATAATGCCTAGAGATATGTATTTTTGTTAGTAGTACTAGAAAAATGATCTTTTGTAAGGTTTCTAAAGACACAAGTTAGTTTTTTTATTCAATATAACAGTGTGACTGTCAACCTAAATATGAAAGGTTTATAATCATGACTCCAAAACCAAACATGAACTTTGTCTAAAAAAGCCTGTAATATTGAATTTATGTGAGTTTGACCTGAATCAGGTATTTTGGAAAGGTTCAAAAATACAAAAATCAGGTTTTACTGGCCTCATATTGGTCAAACTCAAAATGTCAGTTTATGAAACATAACTCCAAAAAAACAAATGCAATATGTCTAATAATGCCTGAAGAAATGCATCTTTGAGAGTTTCCCTGAAAAAAAAACATTTGGTACCGTTTGCAAAAACAAAAAGTAATGTTTTACTCAATTTGACAGTAATGTACTTAGAATCCTGAGATAATGCGAATAAAGCAATAAAAATGTATTCCAACATAATTCCTAATCCAAACGTGCAAAGTGTCTAAAAATGCCTGTGATATTGAATACATGTGAGCTTTACTAGATACAGTTGTTTTTCTATGGTTTGCAAATACAAAAATGAGGTATCACTCAATATGACTGTATACTGTAACACTCAATATGACAGTTATTTAAACATAACTCCTACACCACACATGGAAAATGGCTAATAATGCCTGAAATAATGCATCTTTGGGAGTTTTACTGGAAACATATGCTTTTTTAAATCTTGCAAATGCAAAAAGTAGTTTTTTACTCAATATGACTATAATGTTCTTAGAATCCTGAGATAATGCGAAAAAAGCAATAAAAATGTATTCGAACATAACTTCTAAACAACACATGCAAAATGGCTAATAATGCCTAGAGATATGTATTTTTGTTAGTAGTACTAGAAAAATGATCTTTTGTAAGGTGTCTAAAGACACAAGTTAGTTTTTTTATTCAATATAACAGTGTGACTGTCAACCTAAATATGAAAGGTTTATAATCATAACTCCAAAACCAAACATGAACTTTGTCTAAAAAAGGCTGTAATATTGAATTTATGTGAGTTTGACCTGAATCAGGTATTTTGGAAAGGTTCAAAAATACAAAAATCAGGTTTTACTGGCCTCATATTGGTCAAGCTCAAAATGTCAGTTTATGAAACATAACTCCAAAAATACACATGCAATATGTCTAATAATGCCTGAAGAAATGCATCTTTGAGAGTTTTCCTGAAAAAAAAAACATTTGGTACCGTTTGCAAAAACAAAAAGTAATGTTTTACTCAATTTGACAGTAATGTACTTAGAATCCTGAGATAATGCGAATAAAGCAATAAAAATGTATTCCAACATAATTCCTAATCCAAACGTGCAAAGTGTCTAAAATGCCTGTGATATTGAATACATGTGAGTTTTACTAGATACAGTTGTTTTTCTATGGTTTGCAAATACAAAAATGAGGTATTACTCAATATGACTGTATACTGTAACACTCAATATGACAGTTATTTAAACATAACTCCTACACCACACATGGAAAATGGCTAATAATGCCTGAAATAATGCATCTTTGGGAGTTTTACTCGAAACATATGCTTTTTTAAATCTTGCAAATGCAAAAAGTAGTTTTTTACTCAATATGACTATAATGTTCTTAGAATCCTGAGATAATGCGAAAAAGCAATAAAAATGTATTCAAACATAACTTCTAAACAACACATGCAAAATGGCTAATAATGCCTAGAGATATGTATTTTGTGTTAGTAGTACTAGAAAAATTATCTTTTGTAAGGTTTCTAAAGACACAAGTTAGTTTTTTTATTCAATATAACAGTGTGACTGTCAACCTAAATATGAAAGGTTTATAATCATAACTCCAAAACCAAACGTGAACTTTGTCTAAAAAAGCCTGTAATATTGAATTTATGTGAGTTTGACCTGAATCAGGTATTTTGGAAAGGTTCAAAAATACAAAAATCAGGTTTTACTGGCCTCATATTAGTCAAACTCAAAATGTCAGTTTATGAAACATAACTCCAAAAATACACATGCAATATGTCTAATAATGCCTGAAGAAATGCATCTTTGAGAGTTTCCCTGAAAAAAAAACTTTAGGTACCGTTTGCAAAAACAAAAAGTAATGTTTTACTCAATTTGACAGTAATGTACTTAGAATCCTGAGATAATGCGAATAAAGCAATAAAAATGTATTCCAACATAATTCCTAATCCAAACGTGCAAAGTGTCTAAAAAGGCCTGTGATATTGAATACATGTGAGTTTTACTAGATACAGTTGTTTTTCTATGGTTTGCAAATACAAAAATGAGGTATTACTCAATATGACTGTATACTGTAACACTCAATATGACAGTTATTTAAACATAACTCCTACACCACACATGGAAAATGGCTAATAATGCCTGAAATAATGCATCTTTGGGAGTTTTACTGGAAACATATGCTTTTTTAAATCTTACAAATGCAAAAATTAGTTTTTAAATCAATATGACTATAATCTTCTTAGAATCCTGAGATAATGCGAAAAAAGCAATACAAATGTATTCAAACATAACTTCTAAACAACACATGCAAAATGGCTAATAATGCCTAGAGATATGTATTTTTGTTAGTAGTACTAGAAAAATGATCTTTTGTAAGGTTTCTAAAGACACAAGTTAGTTTTTTTATTCAATATAACAGTGTGACTGTCAACCTAAATATGAAAGGTTTATAATCATAACTCCAAAACCAAACATGAACTTTGTCGAAAAAAGCCTGTAATATTGAATTTATGTGAGTTTGACCTGAATCAGGTATTTTGGAAAGGTTCAAAAATACAAAAATCAGGTTTTACTGGCCTCATATTGGTCAAACTCAAAATGTCAGTTTATGAAACATAACTCCAAAAATACACATGCAATATGTCTAATAATGCCTGAAGAAATGCATCTTTGAGAGTTTCCCTGAAAAAAAAACATTTGGTACCGTTTGCAAAAACAAAAAGTAATGTTTTACTCAATTTGACAGTAATGTACTTAGAATCCTGAGATAATGCGAATAAAGCAATAAAAATGTATTCCAACATAATTCCTAATCCAAACGTGCAAAGTGTCTAAAAAGGCCTGTGATATTGAATACATGTGAGTTTTACTAGATACAGTTGTTTTTCTATGGTTTGCAAATACAAAAATGAGGTATTACTCAATATGACTGTATACTGTAACACTCAATATGACAGTTATTTAAACATAACTCCTACACCACACATGGAAAATGGCTAATAATGCCTAAAATAATGCATCTTTGGGAGTTTTACTCGAAACATATGCTTTTTTAAATCTTGCAAATGCAAAAAGTAGTTTTTTACTCAATATGACTATAATGTTCTTAGAATCCTGAGATAATGCGAAAAAAGCAATAAAAATGTATTCAAACATAACTTCTAAACAACACATGCAAAATGGCTAATAATGCCTAGAGATATGTATTTTTGTTAGTAGTACTAGAAAAATGATCTTTTGTAAGGTTTCTAAAGACACAAGTTAGTTTTTTTATTTAATATAACAGTGTGACTGTCAACCTAAATATGAAAGGTTTATAATCATAACTCCAAAACCAAACATGAACTTTGTCTAAAAAAGCCTGTAATATTGAATTTATGTGAGTTTGACCTGAATCAGGTATTTTGGAAAGGTTCAAAAATACAAAAATCAGGTTTTACTGGCCTCATATTGGTCAAACTCAAAATGTCAGTTTATGAAACATAACTCCAAAAATACACATGCAATATGTCTAATAATGCCTGAAGAAATGCATCTTTGAGAGTTTTCCTGAAAAAAAAAACATTTGGTACCGTTTGCAAAAACAAAAAGTAATGTTTTACTCAATTTGACAGTAATGTACTTAGAATCCTGAGATAATGCGAATAAAGCAATAAAAATGTATTCCAACATAATTCCTAATCCAAACGTGCAAAGTGTCTAAAAATGCCTGTGATATTGAATACATGTGAGTTTTACTAGATACAGTTGTTTTTCTATGGTTTGCAAATACAAAAATGAGGTATCACTCAATATGACTGTATACTGTAACACTCAATATGACAGTTATTTAAACATAACTCCTACACGACACATGGAAAATGGCTAATAATGCCTGAAATAATGCATCTTTGGGAGTTTTACTGGAAACATATGCTTTTTTAAATCTTGCTAATGCAAAAAGTAGTTTTTTAATCAATATGACTATAATGTTCTTAGAATCCTGAGATAATGCGAAAAAAGCAATAAAAATGTATTCAAACATAACTTCTAAACAACACATGCAAAATGGCTAATAATGCCTAGAGATATGTATTTTTGCTAGTAGTACTAGAAAAAGGATCTTTTGTAAGGTTTCTAAAGACACAAGTTAGTTTTTTTATTCAATATAACAGTGTGACTGTCAACCTAAATATGAAAGGTTTATAATCATAACTCCAAAACCAAACATGAACTTTGTCTAAAAAAGCCTGTAATATTGAATTTATGTGAGTTTGACCTGAATCAGGTATTTTGGAAAGGTTAAAAAATACAAAAATCAGGTTTTACTGGCCTAATATTGGTCAAACTCAAAATGTCAGTTTATGAAACATAACTCCAAAAATACACATGCAATATGTCTAATAATGCCTGAAGAAATGCATCGTTGAGAGTTTCCCTGAAAAAAAAACATTTGGTACCGTTTGCAAAAACAAAAAGTAATGTTTTACTCAATTTGACAGTAATGTACTTAGAATCCTGAGATAATGCAAATAAAGCGATAAAAATGTATTCCAACATAATTCCTAATCCAAACGTGCAAAGTGTCTAAAAATGCCTGTGATATTGAATACATGTGAGTTTTACTAGATACAGTTGTTTTTCTATGGTTTGCAAATACAAAAATGAGGTATCACTCAATATGGCTTTATACTGTAACACTCAATATGACAGTTATTTAAACATAACTCCTACACCACACATGGAAAATGGCTAATAATGCCTGAAATAATGCATCTTTGGGAGTTTTACTGGAAACATATGCTTTTTTAAATCTTGCAAATGCAAAAAGTAGTTTTTTAATCAATATGACTATAATGTTCTTAGAATCCTGAGATAATGCGAAAAAAGCAATAAAAATGTATTCAAACATAACTTCTAAACAACACATGCAAAATGGCTAATAATGCCTAGAGATATGTATTTTTGTTAGTAGTACTAGAAAAATGATATTTTGTAAGGTTTCTAAAGACACAAGCTAGTTTTTTTATTCAATATAACAGTGTGACTGTCAACCTAAATATGAAAGGTTTATAATCATAACTCCAAAACCAAACATGAACTTTGTCTAAAAAAGCCTGTAATATTGAATTTATGTGAGTTTGACCTGAATCAGGTATTTTGGAAAGGTTCAAAAATACAAAAATCAGGTTTTACTGGCCTAATATTGGTCAAACTCAAAATGTCAGTTTATGAAACATAACTCCAAAAATACACATGCGATATGTCTAATAATGCCTGAAGAAATGCATCGTTGAGAGTTTCCCTGAAAAAAAAACATTTGGTACCGTTTGCAAAAACAAAAAGTAATGTTTTACTCAATTTGACAGTAATGTACTTAGAATCCTGAGATAATGCAAATAAAGCGATAAAAATGTATTCCAACATAATTCCTAATCCAAACGTGCAAAGTGTCTAAAAATGCCTGTGATATTGAATACATGTGAGTTTTACTAGATACAGTTGTTTTTCTATGGTTTGCAAATACAAAAATGAGGTATCACTCAATATGGCTTTATACTGTAACACTCAATATGACAGTTATTTAAACATAACTCCTACACCACACATGGAAAATGGCTAATAATGCCTGAAATAATGCATCTTTGGGAGTTTTACTGGAAACATATGCTTTTTTAAATCTTGCAAATGCAAAAAGTAGTTTTTTAATCAATATGACTATAATGTTCTTAGAATCCTGAGATAATGCGAAAAAAGCAATAAAAATGTATTCAAACATAACTTCTAAACAACACATGCAAAATGGCTAATAATGCCTAGAGATATGTATTTTTGTTAGTAGTACTAGAAAAAGGATCTTTTGTAAGGTTTCTAAAGACACAAGCTAGTTTTTTTATTCAATATAACAGTGTGACTGTCAACCTAAATATGAAAGGTTTATAATCATAACTCCAAAACCAAACATGAAATTTGTCTAAAAAAGCCTGTAATATTGAATTTATGTGAGTTTGACCTGAATCAGGTATTTTGGAAAGGTTAAAAAATACAAAAATCAGGTTTTACTGGCCTCATATTGGTCAAACTCAAAATGTCAGTTTATGAAACATAACTCCAAAAATACACATGCAATATGTCTAATAATGCCTGAAGAAATGCATCTTTGAGAGTTTCCCTGAAAAAAAAACATTTGGTACCGTTTGCAAAAACAAAAAGTAATGTTTTACTCAATTTGACAGTAATGTACTTAGAATCCTGAGATAATGCGAATAAAGCAATAAAAATGTATTCCAACATAATTCCTAATCCAAACGTGCAAAGTGTCTAAAAATGCCTGTGATATTGAATACATGTGAGTTTTACTAGATACAGTTGTTTTTCTATGGTTTGCAAATACAAAAATGAGGTATCACTCAATATGACTGTATACTGTAACACTCAATATGACAGTTATTTAAACATAACTCCTACACCACACATGGAAAATGGCTAATAATGCCTGAAATAATGCATCTTTGGGAGTTTTACTCGAAACATATGCTTTTTTAAATCTTGCAAATGCAAAAAGTAGTTTTTTAATCAATATGACTATAATGTTCTTAGAATCCTGAGATAATGCGAAAAAAGCAATAAAAATGTATTCAAACATAACTTCTAAACAACACATGCAAAATGGCTAATAATGCCTAGAGATATGTATTTTTGTTAGTAGTACTAGAAAAATGATCTTTTGTAAGGTTTCTAAAGACACAAGTTAGTTTTTTTTTTCAATATAACAGTGTGACTGTCAACCTAAATATGAAAGGTTTATATTCATAACTCCAAAACCAAACATGAACTTTGTCTAAAAAAGCCTGTAATATTGAATTTATGCGAGTTTGACCTGAATCAGGTATTATGGAAAGGTTCAAAAATACAAAAATCAGGTTTTACTGGCCTCATATTGGTCAAACTCAAAATGTCAGTTTATGAAACATAACTCCGAAAATACACATGCAATATGTCTAATAATGCCTGAAGAAATGCATCTTTGAGAGTTTCCCTGAAAAAAAAAACATTTGGTACCGTTTGCAAAAACAAAAAGTAATGTTTTACTCAATTTGACAGTAATGTACTTAGAATCCTGAGATAATGCGAATAAAGCAATAAAAATGTATTCCGACATAATTCCTAATCCAAACGTGCAAAGTGTCTAAAAAGGCCTGTGATATTGAATACATGTGAGTTTTACTAGATACAGTTGTTTTTCTATGGTTTGCAAATACAAAAATGAGGTATTACTCAATATGACTGTATACTGTAACACTCAATATGACAGTTATTTAAACATAACTCCTACACCACACATGGAAAATGGCTAATAATGCCTGAAATAATGCATCTTTGGGAGTTTTACTCGAAACATATGCTTTTTTAAATCTTGCAAATGCAAAAAGTAGTTTTTTACTCAATATGACTATAATGTTCTTAGAATCCTGAGATAATGCGAAAAAAGCAATAAAAATGTATTCGAACATAACTTCTAAACAACACATGCAAAATGGCTAATAATGCCTAGAGATATGTATTTTTGTTAGTAGTACTAGAAAAATGATCTTTTGTAAGGTTTCTAAAGACACAAGTTAGTTTTTTTATTCAATATAACAGTGTGACTGTCAACCTAAATATGAAAGGTTTATAATCATAACTCCAAAACCAAACATGAACTTTGTCTAAAAAAGCCTGTAATATTGAATTTATGTGAGTTTGACCTGAATCAGGTATTTTGGAAAGGTTCAAAAATACAAAAATCAGGTTTTACTGGCCTCATACTGGTCAAACTCAAAATGTCAGTTTATGAAACATAACTCCAAAAATACACACGCAATATGTCTAATAATGCCTGAAGAAATGCATCTTTGAGAGTTTTCCTGAAAAAAAAAACATTTGGTACCGTTTGCAAAAACAAAAAGTAATGTTTTACTCAATTTGACAGTAATGTACTTAGAATCCTGAGATAATGCGAATAAAGCAATAAAAATATATTCCAACATAATTCCTAATCCAAACGTGCAAAGTGTCTAAAAATGCCTGTGATATTGAATACATGTGAGTTTTACTAGATACAGTTGTTTTTCTATGGTTTGCAAATACAAAAATGAGGTATCACTCAATATGACTGTATACTGTAACACTCAATATGACAGTTATTTAAACATAACTCCTACACCACACATGGAAAATGGCTAATAATGCCTGAAATAATGCATCTTTGGGAGTTTTACTGGAAACATATGCTTTTTTAAATCTTGCAAATGCAAAAAGTAGTTTTTTAATCAATATGACTATAATGTTCTTAGAATCCTGAGATAATGCGAAAAAAGCAATAAAAATGTATTCAAACATAACTTCTAAACAACACATGCAAAATGGCTAATAATGCCTAGAGATATGTATTTTTGTTAGTAGTACTAGAAAAAGGATCTTTTGTAAGGTTTCTAAAGACACAAGTTAGTTTTTTTATTCAATATAACAGTGTGACTGTCAACCTAAATATGAAAGGTTTATAATCATAACTCCAAAACCAAACATGAACTTTGTCTAAAAAAGCCTGTAATATTGAATTTATGTGAGTTTGACCTGAATCAGGTATTTTGGAAAGGTTAAAAAATACAAAAATCAGGTTTTACTGGCCTAATATTGGTCAAACTCAAACTGTCAGTTTATGAAACATAACTCCAAAAATACAAATGCAATATGTCTAATAATGCCTGAAGAAATGCATCTTTGAGAGTTTCCCTGAAAAAAAAACATTTGGTACCGTTTGCAAAAACAAAAAGTAATGTTTTACTCAATTTGACAGTAATGTACTTAGAATCCTGAGATAATGCGAATAAAGCAATAAAAATGTATTCCAACATAATTCCTAATCCAAACGTGCAAAGTGTCTAAAAATGCCTGTGATATTGAATACATGTGAGTTTTACTAGATACAGTTGTTTTTCTATGGTTTGCAAATACAAAAATGAGGTATCACTCAATATGACTGTATACTGTAACACTCAATATGACAGTTATTTAAACATAACTCCTACACCACACATGGAAAATGGCTAATAATGCCTGAAATAATGCATCTTTGGGAGTTTTACTCGAAACATAGGCTTTTTTAAATCTTGCAAATGCAAAAAGTAGTTTTTTAATCAATATGACTATAATGTTCTTAGAATCCTGAGATAATGCGAAAAAAGCAATAAAAATGTATTCAAACATAACTTCTAAACAACACATGCAAAATGGCTAATAATGCCTAGAGATATGTATTTTTGTTAGTAGTACTAGAAAAAAGGATCTTTTGTAAGGTTTCTAAAGACACAAGTTAGTTTTTTTATTCAATATAACAGTGTGACTGTCAACCTAAATATGAAAGGTTTATAATCATAACTCCAAAACCAAACATGAACTTTGTCTAAAAAAGCCTGTAATATTGAATTTATGTGAGTTTGACCTGAATTAGGTATTTTGGAAAGGTTCAAAAATACAAAAATCAGGTTTTACTGGCCTAATATTGGTCAAACTCAAAATGTCAGTTTATGAAACATAACTCCAAAAATACAAATGTAATATGTCTAATAATGCCTGAAGAAATGCATCTTTGAGAGTTTCCCTGAAAAAAAAACATATGGTACCGTTTGCAAAAACAAAAAGTAATGTTTTACTCAATTTGACAGTAATGTACTTAGAATCCTGAGATAATGCGAATAAAGCAATAAAAATGTATTCCAACATAATTCCTAATCCAAACGTGCAAAGTGTCTAAAAATGCCTGTGATATTGAATACATGTGAGTTTTACTAGATACAGTTGTTTTTCTATGGTTTGCAAATACAAAAATGAGGTATCACTCAATATGACTGTATACTGTAACACTCAATATGACAGTTATTTAAACATAACTCCTACACCACACATGGAAAATGGCTAATAATAACTGAAATAATGCATCTTTGGGAGTTTTACTCGAAACATATGCTTTTTTAAATCTTGCAAATGCAAAAAGTAGTTTTTTACTCAATATGACTATAATGTTCTTAGAATCCTGAGATAATGCGAAAAAAGCAATAAAAATGTATTCAAACATAACTTCTAAACAACACATGCAAAATGGCTAATAATGCCTAGAGATATGTATTTTTGTTAGTAGTACTAGAAAAATGATCTTTTGTAAGGTTTCTATAGACACAAGTTAGTTTTTTTTTTCAATATAACAGTGTGACTGTCAACCTAAATATGAAAGGTTTATAATCATAACTCCAAAACCAAACATGAAATTTGTCCAAAAAAGCCTGTAATATTGAATTTATGTGAGTTTGACCTGAATCAGGTATTTTGGAAAGGTTCAAAAATACAAAAATCAGGTTTTACTGGCCTCATATTGGTCAAACTCAAAATGTCAGTTTATGAAACATAACTCCAAAAATACAAATGCAATATGTCTAATAATGCCTGAAGAAATGCATCTTTGAGAGTTTCCCTGAAAAAAAAACATTTGGTACCGTTTGCAAAAACAAAAAGTAATGTTTTACTCAATTTGACAGTAATGTACTTAGAATCCTGAGATAATGCGAATAAAGCAATAAAAATGTATTCCAACATAATTCCAAATCCAAACGTGCAAAGTGTCTAAAAATGCCTGTGATATTGAATACATGTGAGTTTTACTAGATACAGTTGTTTTTCTATGGTTTGCAAATACAAAAATGAGGTATTACTCAATATGACTGTATACTGTAACACTCAATATGACAGTTATTTAAACATAACTCCTACACCACACATGGAAAATGGCTAATAATGCCTGAAATAATGCATCTTTGGGAGTTTTACTGGAAACATATGCTTTTTCAAATCTTGCAAATGCAAAAAGTAGTTTTTTAATCAATATGACTATAATGTTCTTAGAATCCTGAAATAATGAGAAAAAAGCAATAAAAATGTATTCAAACATAACTTCTAAACAACACATGCAAAATGGCTAATAATGCCTAGAGATATGTATTTTTGTTAGTAGTACTAGAAAAATGATCTTTTGTAAGGTTTCTAAAGACACAAGTTAGTTTTTTTATTCAATATAACAGTGTGACTGTCAACCTAAATATGAAAGGTTTTTAATCATAACTCCAAAACCAAACATGAAATTTGTCTAAAAAAGCCTGTAATGTTGAATTTATGTGAGTTTGACCTGAATCAGGTATTTTGGAAAGGTTCAAAAATACAAAAATCAGGTTTTACTGGCCTCATATTGGTCAAACTCAAAATGTCAGTTTATGAAACATAACTCCAAAAATACACATGCAATATGTCTAATAATGCCTGAAGAAATGCATCTTTGAGAGTTTTCCTGAAAAAAAAAACATTTGGTACCGTTTGGAAAAACAAAAAGTAATGTTTTACTCAATTTAACAGTAATGTACTTAGAATCCTGAGATAATGCGAATAAAGCAATAAAAATGTATTCCAACATAATTCCTAATCCAAACGTGCAAAGTGTCTAAAAATGTCTGTGATATTGAATACACGTGAGTTTTACTAGATACAGTTGTTTTTCTATGGGTTGCAAAATACAAAAATGAGGTATTACTCAATATGACTGTATACTGTAACACTCAATATGACAGTTATTTAAACATAACTCCTACACCAAACATTGAAAATGGCTAATAATGCCTGAAATAATGCATCTTTGGGAGTTTTACTTGAAACATATGCTTTTTTAAATCTTGCAAATGCAAAAAGTAGTTTTTTACTCAATATGACTATAATGTTCTTAGAATCCTGAGATAATGCGAAAAAAGCAATAAAAATGTATTCAAACATAACTTCTAAACAACACATGCAAAATGGCTAATAATGCCTAGAGATATGTATTTTTGTTAGTAGTACTAGGAAAATTATCTTTTGTAAGGTTTCTAAAGACACAAGTTAGGTTTTTTTTTCAATATAACAGTGTGACTGTCAACCTAAATATGAAAGGTTTATATTCATAACTCCAAAACCAAACATGAAATTTGTCTAAAAAAGCCTGTAATATTGAATTTATGTGAGTTTGACCTGAATCAGGTATTTTGGAAAGGTTCAAAAATACAAAAATCAGGTTTTACTGGCCTCATATTGGTCAAACTCAAAATGTCAGTTTATGAAACATAACTCCGAAAACACACATGCAATATGTCTAATAATGCCTGAAGAAATGCATCTTTGAGAGTTTCCCTGAAAAAAAAACATTTGGTACCGTTTGCAAAAACAAAAAGTAATGTTTTACTCAATTTACAGTAATGTACTTAGAATCCTGAGATAATGCGAATAAAGCAATAAAAATGTATTCCAACATAATTCCTAATCCAAACGTGCAAAGTGTCTAAAAATGCCTGTGATATTGAATACATGTGAGTTTTACTAGATACAGTTGTTTTTCTATGGTTTGCAAATACAAAAATGAGGTATCACTCAATATGACTGTATACTGTAACACTCAATATGACAGTTATTTAAACATAACTCCTACACCACACATGGAAAATGGCTAATAATGCCTGAAATAATGCATCTTTGGGAGTTTTACTCGAAACATATGCTTTTTTAAATCTTGCAAATGCAAAAAGTAGTTTTTTACTCAATATGACTATAATGTTCTTAGAATCCTGAGATAATGCGAAAAAAGCAATAAAAATGTATTCAAACATAACTTCTAAACAACACATGCAAAATGGCTAATAATGCCTAGAGATATGTATTTTTGTTAGTAGTACTAGAAAAATGATCTTTTGTAAGGTTTATAAAGACACAAGTTAGTTTTTTTTTTCAATATAACAGTGTGACTGTCAACCTAAATATGAAAGGTTTATAATCATAACTCCAAAACCAAACATGAAATTTGTCTAAAAAAGCCTGTAATATTGAATTTATGTGAGTTTGACCTGAATCAGGTATTTTGGAAAGGTTCAAAAATACAAAAATCAGGTTTTACTGGCCTCATATTGGTCAAACTCAAAATGTCAGTTTATGAAACATAACTCCAAAAATACAAATGCAATATGTCTAATAATACCTGAAGAAATGCATCTTTGAGAGTTTCCCTGAAAAAAAAACATTTGGTACCGTTTGCAAAAACAAAAAGTAATGTTTTACTCAATTTGACAGTAATGTACTTAGAATCCTGAGATAATGCTAATAAAGCAATAAAAATGTATTCCAACATAATTCCTAATCCAAACGTGCAAAGTGTCTAAAAATGCCTGTGATATTGAATACATGTGAGTTTTACTAGATACAGTTGTTTTTCTATGGTTTGCAAATACAAAAATGAGGTATTACTCAATATGACTGTATACTGTAACACTCAATATGACAGTTATTTAAACATAACTCCTACACCACACATGGAAAATGGCTAATAATGCCTGAAATAATGCATCTTTGGGAGTTTTACTGGAAACATATGCTTTTTCAAATCTTGCAAATGCAAAAAGTAGTTTTTTAATCAATATGACTATAATGTTCTTAGAATCCTGAAATAATGAGAAAAAAGCAATAAAAATGTATTCAAACATAACTTCTAAACAACACATGCAAAATGGCTAATAATGCCTAGAGATATGTATTTTTGTTAGTAGTACTAGAAAAATGATCTTTTGTAAGGTTTCTAAAGACACAAGTTAGTTTTTTTATTCAATATAACAGTGTGACTGTCAACCTAAATATGAAAGGTTTATAATCATAACTCCAAAACCAAACATGAAATTTGTCTAAAAAAGCCTGTAATGTTGAATTTATGTGAGTTTGACCTGAATCAGGTATTTTGGAAAGGTTCAAAAATACAAAAATCAGGTTTTACTGGCCTCATATTGGTCAAACTCAAAATGTCAGTTTATGAAACATAACTCCAAAAATACACATGCAATATGTCTAATAATGCCTGAAGAAATGCATCTTTGAGAGTTTTCCTGAAAAAAAAAACATTTGGTACCGTTTGGAAAAACAAAAAGTAATGTTTTACTCAATTTGACAGTAATGTACTTAGAATCCTGAGATAATGCGAATAAAGCAATAAAAATGTATTCCAACATAATTCCTAATCCAAACGTGCAAAGTGTCTAAAAATGTCTGTGATATTGAATACACGTGAGTTTTACTAGATACAGTTGTTTTTCTATGGGTTGCAAAATACAAAAATGAGGTATTACTCAATATGACTGTATACTGTAACACTCAATATGACAGTTATTTAAACATAACTCCTACACCAAACATTGAAAATGGCTAATAATGCCTGAAATAATGCATCTTTGGGAGTTTTACTTGAAACATATGCTTTTTTAAATCTTGCAAATGCAAAAAGTAGTTTTTTACTCAATATGACTATAATGTTCTTAGAATCCTGAGATAATGCGAAAAAAGCAATAAAAATGTATTCAAACATAACTTCTAAACAACACATGCAAAATGGCTAATAATGCCTAGAGATATGTATTTTTGTTAGTAGTACTAGACAAATGATCTTTTGTAAGGTTTCTAAAGACACAAGTTAGTTTTTTTTTTCAATATAACAGTGTGACTGTCAACCTAAATATGAAAGGTTTATAATCATAACTCCAAAACCAAACATGAAATTTGTCTAAAAAAGCCTGTAATATTGAATTTATGTGAGTTTGACCTGAATCAGGTATTTTGGAAAGGTTCAAAAATACAAAAATCAGGTTTTACTGGCCTCATATTGGTCAAACTCAAAATGTCAGTTTATGAAACATAACTCCAAAAATACACATGCAATATGTCTAATAATGCCTGAAGAAATGCATCTTTGAGAGTTTCCCTGAAAAAAAAACATTTGGTACCGTTTGCAAAAACAAAAAGTAATGTTTTACTCAATTTGACAGTAATGTACTTAGAATCCTGAGATAATGCGAATAAAGCAATAAAAATGTATTCCAACATAATTCCTAATCCAAACGTGCAAAGTGTCTAAAAATGCCTGTGATATTGAATACATGTGAGTTTTACTAGATACAGTTGTTTTTCTATGGTTTGCAAATACAAAAATGAGGTATTACTCAATATGACTGTATACTGTAACACTCAATATGACAGTTATTTAAACATAACTCCTACACCACACATGGAAAATGGCTAATAATGCCTGAAATAATGCATCTTTGGGAGTTTTACTCGAAACATATGCTTTTTTAAATCTTGCAAATGTAAAAAGTAGTTTTTTACTCAATATGACTATAATGTTCTTAGAATCCTGAGATAATGCGAAAAAAGCAATAAAAATGTATTTAAACATAACTTCTAAACAACACATGCAAAATGGCTAATAATGCCTAGAGATATGTATTTTTGTTAGTAGTACTAGAAAAATGATCTTTTGTAAGGTTTCTAAAGACACAAGTTAGTTTTTTTTTCAATATAACAGTGTGACTGTCAACCTAAACATGAAAGGTTTATAATCATAACTCCAAAACCAAACATGAAATTTGTCTAAAAAAGCCTGTAATATTGAATTTATGTGAGTTTGACCTGAATCAGGTATTTTGGAAAGGTTCAAAAATACAAAAATCAGGTTTTAATGGCCTCATATTGGTCAAAGTCAAAATGTCAGTTTATGAAACATAACTCCAAAAAAAACACATGCAATATGTCTAATAATGCCTGAAGAAATGCATCTTTGAGAGTTTCCCTGAAAAAAAAACATTTGGTACCGTTTGCAAAAACAAAAAGTAATGTTTTACTCAATTTGACAGTAATGTACTTAGAATCCTGAGATAATGCGAATAAAGCAATAAAAATGTATTCCAACATAATTCCTAATCCAAACGTGCAAAGTGTCTAAAAATGCCTGTGATATTGAATACATGTGAGTTTTACTAGATACAGTTGTTTTTCTATGGTTTGCAAATACAAAAATGAGGTATTACTCAATATGACTGTATACTGTAACACTCAATATGACTGTATACTGTAACACTCAATATGACAGTTATTTAAACATAACTCCTACACCACACATGGAAAATGGCTAATAATGCCTGAAATAATGCATCTTTGGGAGTTTTACTCGAAACATATGCTTTTTTAAATCTTGCAAATGCAAAAAGTAGTTTTTTACTCAATATGACTATAATGTTCTTAGAATCCTGAGATAATGCGAAAAAAGCAATAAAAATGTATTTAAACATAACTTCTAAACAACACATGCAAAATGGCTAATAATGCCTAGAGATATGTATTTTTGTTAGTAGTACTAGAAAAATGATCTTTTGTAAGGTTTCTAAAGACACAAGTTAGTTTTTTTTTCAATATAACAGTGTGACTGTCAACCTAAATATGAAAGGTTTATAATCATAACTCCAAAACCAAACATGAAATTTGTCTAAAAAAGCCTGTAATATTGAATTTATGTGAGTTTGTCCTGAATCAAGTATTTTGGAAAGGTTCAAAAATACAAAAACCAGGTTTTACTGGCCTCATATTGGTCAAACTCAAAATGTCAGTTTATGAAACATAACTCCAAAAATGCAAATGCAATATGTCTAATAATGCCTGAAGAAATGCATCTTTGAGAGTTTCCCTGAAAAAAAAACATTTGGTACCGTTTGCAAAAACAAAAAGTAATGTTTTACTCAATTTGACAGTAATGTACTTAGAATCCTGAGATAATGCGAATAAAGCAATAAAAATTTATTCCAACATAATTCCTAATCCAAACGTGCAAAGTGTCTAAAAATGCCTGTGATATTGAATACATGTGAGTTTTACTAGATACAGTTGTTTTTCTATGGTTTGCAAATACAAAAATGAGGTATTACTCAATATGACTGTATACTGTAACACTCAATATGACAGTTATTTAAACATAACTCCTACACCACACATGGAAAATGGCTAATAATGCCTGAAATAATGCATCTTTGGGAGTTTTACTCGAAACATATGCTTTTTAAAATCTTGCAAATGCAAAAAGTAGTTTTTTACTCAATGTGACTATAATGTTCTTAGAATCCTGAGAAAATGCGAAAAAAGCAATAAAAATGTATTCAAACATAACTTCTAAACAACACATGAAAAATGGCTAATAATGCCTAGAGATATGTATTTTTGTTAGTAGTACTAGAAAAATTATCTTTTGTAAGGTTTCTAAAGACACAAGTTAGTTTTTTTATTCAATATAACAGTGTGACTGTCAACCTAAATATGAAAGGTTTATAATCATAACTCCAAAACCAAACTTGAACTTTGTCTAAAAAAGCCTGTAATATTGAATTTATGAGTTTGACCTGAATCAGGTATTTTGGAAAGGTTCAAAAATACAAAAATCAGGTTTTACTGGCCTCATATTGGTCAAACTCAAAATGTCAGTTTATGAAACATAACTCCAAAAATACAAATGCAATATGTCTAATAATGCCTGAAGAAATGCATCTTTGAGAGTTTCCCTGAAAAAAAAAACATTTGGTACCGTTTGCAAAAACAAAAAGTAATGTTTTAATCAATTTGACAGTAATGTACTTAGAATCCTGAGATAATGCGAATAAAGCAATAAAAATGTATTCCAACATAATTCCTAATCCAAACGTGCAAAGTGTCTAAAAATGCCTGTGATATTGAATACATGTGAGTTTTACTAGATACAGTTGTTTTTCTATGGTTTGCAAATACAAAAATGAGGTATTACTCAATATGACTGTATACTGTAACACTCAATATGACAGTTATTTAAACATAACTCCTACACCACACATGGAAAATGGCTAATAATGCCTGAAATAATGCATCTTTGGGAGTTTTACTCGAAACATATGCTTTTTTAAATCTTGCAAATGCAAAAAGTAGTTTTTTACTCAATATGACTATAATGTTCTTAGAATCCTGAGATAATGCGAAAAAAGCAATAAAAATGTATTCAAACATAACTTCTAAACAACACATGCAAAATGGCTAATAATGCCTAGAGATATGTATTTTTGTTAGTAGTACTAGAAAAATGGTCTTTTGTAAGGTTTCTAAAGACACAAGTTAGTTTTTTTTTTCAATATAACAGTGTGACTGTCAACCTAAATATGAAAGGTTTATAATCATAACTCCAAAACCAAACATGAAATTTGTCTAAAAAAGCCTGTAATATTGAATTTATGTGAGTTTGACCTGAATCAGGTATTTTGGAAAGGTTCAAAAATACAAAAATCAGGTTTTACTGTTCTCATATTGGTCAAACTCAAAATGTCAGTTTATGAAGCATAACTCCAAAAATACACATGCAATATGTCTAATAATGCCTGAAGAAATGCATCTTTGAGAGTTTCCCTGAAAAAAAAACTTTAGGTACCGTTTGCAAAAACAAAAAGTAATGTTTTACTCAATTTGACAGTAATGTACTTAGAATCCTGAGATAATGCGAATAAAGCAATAAAAATGTATTCCAACATAATTCCTAATCCAAACGTGCAAAATGTCTAAAAATGCCTGTGATATTGAATACATGTGAGTTTTATTAGATACAGTTGTTTTTCTATGGTTTGCAAATACAAAAATGAGGTATTACTCAATATGACTGTATACTGTAACACTCAATATGACTGTTATTTAAATATAACCCCTACACCACACATGGAAAATGGCTAATAATGCCTGAAATAATGCATCTTTGGGAGTTTTACTCGAAACATATGCTTTTTTAAATCCTGCAAATGCAAAAAGTAGTTTTTTTACTCAATATGACTATAATGTTCTTAGAATCCTGAGATAATGCGAAAAAAGCAATAAAAATGTATTCAAACATAACTTCTAAACAACACATGCAAAATAGCTAATAATGCCTAGAGATATGTATTTTTGTTAGTAGTACTAGAAAAATGATCTTTTGTAAGGTTTCTAAAGACACAAGTTAGTTTTTTTTTTCAATATAACAGTGTGACTGTCAACCTAAATATGAAAGGTTTATAATCATAACTCCAAAACCAAACATGAAATTTGTCTAAAAAAAGCCTGTAATATTGAATTTATGTGAGTTTGACCTGAATCAGGTATTTTGGAAAGGTTCAAAAATACAAAAATCAGGTTTTACTGGCCTCATATTGGTCAAACTCAAAATGTCAGTTTATGAAACATAACTCCAAAAATGCACATGCAATATGTCTAATAATGCCTGAAGAAATGCATCTTTGAGAGTTTCCCTGAAAAAAAAACATTTGGTACCGTTTGCAAAAACAAAAAGTAATGTTTTACTCAATTTGACAGTAATGTACTTAGAATCCTGAGATAATGCGAATAAAACAATAAAAATGTATTCCAACATAATTCCTAATCCAAACGTGCAAAGTGTCTAAAAATGCCTGTGATATTGAATACATGTGAGTTTTACTAGATACAGTTGTTTTTCTATGGTTTGCAAATACAAAAATGAGGTATTACTCAATATGACTGTATACTGTAACACTCAATATGACTGTATACTGAAACACTCAATATGACAGTTATTTAAACATAACTCCTACACCACACATGGAAAATGGCTAATAATGCCTGAAATAATGCATCTTTGGGAGTTTTACTGGAAACATATGCTTTTTTAAATCTTGCAAATGCAAAAAGTAGTTTTTTAATCAATATGACTATAATGTTCTTAGAATCCTGAGATAATGCGAAAAAAGCAATAAAAATGTATTCAAACATAACTTCTAAACAACACATGCAAAATGGCTTATAATGCCTAGAGATATGTATTTTTGTTAGTAGTACTAGAAAAATGATCTTTTGTAAGGTTTCTAAAGACACAAGTTAGTTTTTTTATTCAATATAACAGTGTGACTGTCAACCTAAATATGAAAGGTTTATAATCATAACTCCAAAACCAAACATGAACTTTGTCTAAAAAAGCCTGTAATATTGAATTTATGAGTTTGACCTGAATCAGGTATTTTGGAAAGGTTCAAAAATACAAAAATCAGGTTTTACTGGCCTCATATTGGTCAAACTCAAAATGTCAGTTTATGAAACATAACTCCAAAAATACAAATGCAATATGTCTAATAATGCCTGAAGAAATGCATCTTTGAGAGTTTCCCTGAAAAAAAAAACATTTGGTACCGTTTGCAAAAACAAAAAGTAATGTTTTAATCAATTTGACAGTAATGTACTTAGAATCCTGAGATAATGCGAATAAAGCAATAAAAATGTATTCCAACATAATTCCTAATCCAAACGTGCAAAGTGTCTAAAAATGCCTGTGATATTGAATACATGTGAGTTTTACTAGATACAGTTGTTTTTCTATGGTTTGCAAATACAAAAATGAGGTATTGCTCAATATGACTGTATACTGTAACACTCAATATGACAGTTATTTAAACATAACTCCTACACCACACATGGAAAATGGCTAATAATGCCTGAAATAATGCATCTTTGGGAGTTTTACTCGAAACATATGCTTTTTTAAATCTTGCAAATGCAAAAAGTAGTTTTTTACACAATATGACTATAATGTTCTTAGAATCCTGAGATAATGCGAAAAAAGCAATAAAAATGTATTCAAACATAACTTCTAAACAACACATGCAAAATGGCTAATAATGCCTAGAGATATGTATTTTTGTTAGTAGTACTAGAAAAATGATCTTTTGTAAGGTTTCTAAAGACACAAGTTAGTTTTTTTTTTCAATATAACAGTGTGACTGTCAACCTAAATATGAAAGGTTTATAATCATAACTCCAAAACCAAACATGAAATTTGTCTAAAAAAGCCTGTAATATTGAATTTATGTGAGTTTGACCTGAATCAGGTATTTTGGAAAGGTTCAAAAATACAAAAATCAGGTTTTACTGGCTTCATATTGGTCAAACTCAAAATGTCAGTTTATGAAACATAACTCCGAAAATACACATGCAATATGTCTAATAATGCCTGAAGAAATGCATCTTTGAGAGTTTCCCTGAAAAAAAAACATTTGGTACCGTTTGCAAAAACAAAAAGTAATGTTTTACTCAATTTGACAGTAATGTACTTAGAATCCTGAGATAATGCGAATAAAGCAATAAAAATGTATTCCAACATAATTCCTAATCCAAACGTGCAAAGTGTCTAAAAATGCCTGTGATATTGAATACATGTGAGTTTTACTAGATACAGTTGTTTTTCTATGGTTTGCAAATACAAAAATGAGGTATTACTCAATATGACTGTATACTGTAACACTCAATATGACAGTTATTTAAACATAACTCTTACACCACACATGGAAAATGGCTAATAATGCCTGAAATAATGCATCTTTGGGAGTTTTACTGGAAACATATGCTTTTTTAAATCTTGCAAATGCAAAAAGTAGTTTTTTAATTAATATGACTATAATGTTCTTAGAATCCTGAGATAATGCGAAAAAAGCAATAAAAATGTATTCAGACATAACTTCTAAACAACACATGCAAAATGGCTAATAATGCCTAGAGATATGTATTTTTGTTAGTAGTACTAGAAAAATTATCTTTTGTAAGGTTTCTAAAGACACAAGTTAGTTTTTTTATTCAATATAACAGTGTGACTGTCAACCTAAATATGAAAGGTTTATAATCATAACTCCAAAACCAAACTTGAACTTTGTCTAAAAAAGCCTGTAATATTGAATTTATAAGTTTGACCTGAATCAGGTATTTTGGAAAGGTTCAAAAATACAAAAATCAGGTTTTACTGGCCTCATATTGGTCAAACTCAAAATGTCAGTTTATGAAACATAACTCCAAAAATACAAATGCAATATGTCTAATAATGCCTGAAGAAATGCATCTTTGAGAGTTTCCCTGAAAAAAAAAACATTTGGTACCGTTTGCAAAAACAAAAAGTAATGTTTTAATCAATTTGACAGTAATGTACTTAGAATCCTGAGATAATGCGAATAAAGCAATAAAAATGTATTCCAACATAATTCCTAATCCAAACGTGCAAAGTGTCTAAAAATGCCTGTGATATTGAATACATGTGAGTTTTACTAGATACAGTTGTTTTTCTATGGTTTGCAAATACAAAAATGAGGTATTACTCAATATGACTGTATACTGTAACACTCAATATGACTGTATACTGAAACACTCAAAATGACAGTTATTTAAACATAACTCCTACACCACACATGGAAAATGGCTAATAATGCCTGAAATAATGCATCTTTGGGAGTTTTACTGGAAACATATGCTTTTTTAAATCTTGCAAATGCAAAAAGTAGTTTTTTAATCAATATGACTATAATGTTCTTAGAATCCTGAGATAATGCGAAAAAAGCAATAAAAATGTATTCAAACATAACTTCTAAACAACACATGCAAAATGGCTAATAATGCCTAGAGATATGTATTTTTGTTAGTAGTACTAGAAAAATGATCTTTTGTAAGGTTTCTAAAGACACAAGTTAGTTTTTTTATTCAATATAACAGTGTGACTGTCAACCTAAATGTGAAAGGTTCATAATCATAACTCCAAAACCAAACATGAACTTTGTCTAAAAAAGCCTGTAATATTGAATTTATGAGTTTGACCTGAATCAGGTATTTTGGAAAGGTTCAAAAATACAAAAATCAGGTTTTACTGGCCTCATATTGGTCAAACTCAAAATGTCAGTTTATGAAACATAACTCCAAAAATACAAATGCAATATGTCTAATAATGCCTGAAGAAATGCATCTTTGAGAGTTTCCCTGAAAAAAAAAAACATTTGGTACCGTTTGCAAAAACAAAAAGTAATGTTTTAATCAATTTGACAGTAATGTACTTAGAATCCTGAGATAATGCGAATAAAGCAATAAAAATGTATTCCAACATAATTCCTAATCCAAACGTGCAAAGTGTCTAAAAATGCCTGTGATATTGAATACATGTGAGTTTTACTAGATACAGTTGTTTTTCTATGGTTTGCAAATACAAAAATGAGGTATTACTCAATATGACTGTATACTGTAACACTCAATATGACAGTTATTTAAACATAACTCCTACACCACACATGGAAAATGGCTAATAATGCCTGAAATAATGCATCTTTGGGAGTTTTACTCGAAACATATGCTTTTTTAAATCTTGCAAATGCAAAAAGTAGTTTTTTACTCAATATGACTATAATGTTCTTAGAATCCTGAGATAATGCGAAAAAAGCAATAAAAATGTATTCAAACATAACTTCTAAACAACACATGCAAAATGGCTAATAATGCCTAGAGATATGTATTTTTGTTAGTAGTACTAGAAAAATGATCTTTTGTAAGGTTTCTAAAGACACAAGTTAGTTTTTTTTTTCAATATAACAGTGTGACTGTCAACCTAAATATGAAAGGTTTATATTCATAACTCCAAAACCAAACATGAACTTTGTCTAAAAAAGCCTGTAATATTTAATTTATGTGAGTTTGACCTGAATCAGGTATTTTGGAAAGGTTCAAAAATACAAAAATCAGGTTTTACTGGCCTCATATTGGTCAAACTCAAAATGTCAGTTTATGAAACATAACTCCAAAAATACACATGCAATATGTCTAATAATGCCTGAAGAAATGCATCTTTGAGAGTTTTCCTGAAAAAAGAAACATTTGGTACCGTTTGTAAAAACAAAAAGTAATGTTTTACTCAATTTGACAGTAATGTACTTATAATCCTGAGATAATGCGAATAAAGCAATAAAAATGTATTCCAACATAATTCCTAATCCAAACGTGCAAAGTGTCTAAAATGCCTGTGATATTGAATACATGTGAGTTTTACTAGATACAGTTGTTTTTCTATGGTTTGCAAATACAAAAATGAGGTATTACTCAATATGACTGTATACTGTAACACTCAATATGACAGTTATTTAAACATAACTCCTACACCACACATGGAAAATGGCTAATAATGCCTGAAATAATGCATCTTTGGGAGTTTTACTCGAAACATATGCTTTTTTAAATCTTGCAAATGCAAAAAGTAGTTTTTTAATTAATATGACTATAATGTTCTTAGAATCCTGAGATAATGCGAAAAAAGCAATAAAAATGTATTCAAACATAACTTCTAAACAACACATGCAAAATGGCTAATAATGCCTAGAGATATGTATTTTTGTTAGTAGTACTAGAAAAATTATCTTTTGTAAGGTTTCTAAAGACACAAGTTAGTTTTTTTATTCAATATAACAGTGTGACTGTCAACCTAAATATGAAAGGTTTATAATCATAACTCCAAAACCAAACTTGAACTTTGTCTAAAAAAGCCTGAAATATTGAATTTATGAGTTTGACCTGAATCAGGTATTTTGGAAAGGTTCAAAAATACAAAAATCAGGTTTTACTGGCCTCATATTGGTCAAACTCAAAATGTCAGTTTATGAAACATAACTCCAAAAATACAAATGCAATATGTCTAATAATGCCTGAAGAAATGCATCTTTAAGAGTTTCCCTGAAAAAAACACATTTGGTACCGTTTGCAAAAACAAAAAGTAATGTTTTACTCAATTTGACAGTAATGTACTTAGAATCCTGAGATAATGCGAATAAAGCAATAAAAATGTATTCCAACATAATTCCTAATCCAAACGTGCAAAGTGTCTAAAAATGCCTGTGATATTGAATACATGTGAGTTTTACTAGATACAGTTGTTTTTCTATGGTTTGCAAATACAAAAATGAGGTATTACTCAATATGACTGTATACTGTAACACTCAATATGACAGTTATTTAAACATAACTCCTACACCACACATGGAAAATGGCTAATAATGCCTGAAATAATGCATCTTTGGGAGTTTTACTGGAAACATATGCTTTTTTAAATCTTGCAAATGCAAAAAGTAGTTTTTTACTCAATATGACTATAATGTTCTTAGAATCCTGAGATAATGCCAAAAAAGCAATAAAAATGTATTCAAACATAACTTCTAAACAACACATGCAAAATGGCTAATCATGCCTAGAGATATGTATTTGTGTTAGTAGTGCTAGAAAAATGATCTTTTGTAAGGTTTCTAAAGACACAAGTTAGTTTTTTTATTCAATATAACAGTGTGACTGTCAACCTAAATATCAATCAATCAATCAATGTTTACTTATATAGCCCTAAATCACTAGTGTCTCAAAGGGCTGCACAAACCACCACGACATCCTCGGTAGGCCCACATAAGGGCAAGGAAAACTCACACCCAGTGGGACATCGGTGACAATAATGATCCAGTGGGACATCTGTGACAATAATGATTATGAGAACCTTAGATGAAAGGTTTATAATCATAACTCCAAAACCAAACATGAACTTTGTCTAAAAAAGCCTGTAATATTGAATTTATGTGAGTTTGACCTGAATCAGGTATTTTGGAAAGGTTCAAAAATACAAAAATCAGGTTTTACTGGCCTCATATTGGTCAAACTCAAAATGTCAGTTTATGAAACATAACTCCAAAAATACACATGCAATATGTCTAATAATGCCTGAAGAAATGCATCTTTGAGAGTTTCCCTGAAAAAAAAACATTTGGTACCGTTTGCAAAAACATAAAGTAATGTTTTACTCAATTTGACGGTAATGTACTTAGAATCCTGAGATAATGCGAATAAAGCAATAAAAATGTATTCCAACATAATTCCTAATCCAAACGTGCAAAGTGTCTAAAAATGCCTGTGATATTGAATACATGTGAGTTTTACTAGATACAGTTGTTTTTCTATGGTTTGCAAATACAAAAATGAGGTATTACTCAATATGACTGTATACTGTAACACTCAATATGACAGTTATTTAAACATAACTCCTACACCACACATGGAAAATGGCTAATAATGCCTGAAATAATGCATCTTTGGGAGTTTTACTCGAAACATATGCTTTTTTAAATCTTGCAAATGCAAAAAGTAGTTTTTTACTCAATATGACTATAATGTTCTTAGAATCCTGAGATAATGCGAAAAAAGCAATAAAAATGTATTCAAACATAACTTCTAAACAACACATGCAAAATGGCTAATAATGCCTAGAGATATGTATTTGTGTTAGTAGTACTAGAAAAATGATCTTTTGTAAGGTTTCTAAAGACACAAGTTAGTTTTTTTTTCAATATAACAGTGTGACTGTCAACCTAAATATGAAAGGTTTATAATCATAACTCAAAAAACCAAACATGAACTTTGTCTAAAAAAGCCTGTAATATTGAATTTATGTGAGTTTGACCTGAATCAGGTATTTTGGAAAGGTTCAAAAATACAAAAATCAGGTTTTACTGGCCTCATATTGGTCAAACTCAAAATGTCAGTTTATGAAACATAACTCCAAAAATACACATGCAATATGTCTAATAATACCTGAGGAAATGCATCTTTGAGAGTTTCCCTGAAAAAAAAACATTTGGTACCGTTTGTAAAAACAAAAAGTAATGTTTTACTCAATTTGACAGTAATGTACTTAGAATCCTGAGATAATGCGAATAAAGCAATAAAAATGTATTCCAACATAATTCCTAATCCAAACGTGCAAAGTGTCTAAAATGCCTGTGATATTGAATACATGTGAGTTTTACTAGATACAGTTGTTTTTCTATGGTTTGCAAATACAAAAATGAGGTATTACTCAATATGACTGTATACTGTAACACTCAATAGGACAGTTATTTAAACATAACTCCTACACCACACATGGAAAATGGCTAATAATGCCTGAAATAATGCATCTTTGGGAGTTTTACTCGAAACATATGCTTTTTTAAATCTTGCAAATGCAAAAAGTAGTTTTTTACTCAATATGACTATAATGTTCTTAGAATCCTGAGATAATGCGAAAAAAGCAATAAAAATGTATTCAAACATAACTTCTAAACAACACATGCAAAATGGCTAATAATGCCTAGAGATATGTATTTTTGTTAGTAGTACTAGAAAAATGATCTTTTGTAAGGTTTCTAAAGACACAAGTTAGTTTTTTTATTCAATATAACAGTGTGACTGTCAACCTAAACATGAAAGGTTTATAATCATAACTCCAAAACCAAACATGAAATTTGTCTAAAAAAGCCTGTAATATTGAATTTATGTGAGTTTGACCTGAATCAGGTATTTTGGAAAGGTTCAAAAACACAAAAATCAGGTTTTACTGGCCTCATATTGGTCAAACTCAAAATGTCAGTTTATGAAACATAACTCCAAAAATACACATGCAATATGTCTAATAATGCCTGAAGAAATGCATCTTTGAGAGTTTCCCTGAAAAAAAAACTTTAGGTACCGTTTGCAAAAACAAATTGTAATGTTTTACTCAATTTGACAGTAATGTACTTAGAATCCTGAGATAATGCGAATAAAGCAATAAAAATGTATTCCAACATAATTCCTAATCCAAACGTGCAAAGTGTCTAAAATGCCTGTGATATTGAATACATGTGAGTTTTACTAGATACAGTTGTTTTTCTATGGTTTGCAAATACAAAAATGAGGTATTACTCAATATGACTGTATACTGTAACACTCAATATGACAGTTATTTAAACATAACTCCTACACCACACATGGAAAATGGCTAATAATGCCTGAAATAATGCATCTTTGGGAGTTTTACTCGAAACATATGCTTTTTTAAATCTTGCAAATGCAAAAAGTAGTTTTTTAATTAATATGACTATAATGTTCTTAGAATCCTGAGATAATGCGAAAAAAGCAATAAAAATGTATTCAAACATAACTTCTAAACAACACATGCAAAATGGCTAATAATGCCTAGAGATATGTATTTTTGTTAGTAGTACTAGAAAAATGATCTTTTGTAAGGTTTCTAAAGACACAAGTTAGTTTTTTTATTCAATATAACAGTGTGACTGTCAACCTAAATATGAAAGGTTTATAATCATAACTCCAAAATCAAACTTGAACTTTGTCTAAAAAAGCCTGTAATATTGAATTTATGAGTTTGACCTGAATCAGGTATTTTGGAAAGGTTCAAAAATACAAAAATCAGGTTTTACTGGCCTCATATTGGTCAAACTCAAAATGTCAGTTTATGAAACATAACTCCAAAAATACAAATGCAATATGTCTAATAATGCCTGAAGAAATGCATCTTTAAGAGTTTCCCTGAAAAAAACACATTTGGTACCGTTTGCAAAAACAAAAAGTAATGTTTTACTCAATTTGACAGTAATGTACTTAGAATCCTGAGATAATGCGAATAAAGCAATAAAAATGTATTCCAACATAATTCCTAATCCAAACGTGCAAAGTGTCTAAAAATGCCTGTGATATTGAATACATGTGAGTTTTACTAGATACAGTTGTTTTTCTATGGTTTGCAAATACAAAAATTAGGTATTACTCAATATGACTGTATACTGTAACACTCAATATGACAGTTATTTAAACATAACTCCTACACCACACATGGAAAATGGCTAATAATGCCTGAAATAATGCATCTTTGGGAGTTTTACTGGAAACATATGCTTTTTTAAATCTTGCAAATGCAAAAAGTAGTTTTTTACTCAATATGACTATAATGTTCTTAGAATCCTGAGATAATGCCAAAAAAGCAATAAAAATGTATTCAAACATAACTTCTAAACAACACATGCAAAATGGCTAATCATGCCTAGAGATATGTATTTGTGTTAGTAGTGCTAGAAAATGATCTTTTGTAAGGTTTCTAAAGACACAAGTTAGTTTTTTTATTCAATATAACAGTGTGACTGTCAACCTAAATATCAATCAATCAATCAATGTTTACTTATATAGCCCTAAATCACTAGTGTCTCAAAGGGCTGCACAAACCACCACGACATCCTCGGTAGGCCCACATAAGGGCAAGGAAAACTCACACCCAGTGGGACATCGGTGACAATAATGATCCAGTGGGACATCTGTGACAATAATGATTATGAGAACCTTAGATGAAAGGTTTATAATCATAACTCCAAAACCAAACATGAACTTTGTCTAAAAAAGCCTGTAATATTGAATTTATGTGAGTTTGACCTGAATCAGGTATTTTGGAAAGGTTCAAAAATACAAAAATCAGGTTTTACTGGCCTCATATTGGTCAAACTCAAAATGTCAGTTTATGAAACATAACTCCAAAAATACACATGCAATATGTCTAATAATGCCTGAAGAAATGCATCTTTGAGAGTTTCCCTGAAAAAAAAACATTTGGTACCGTTTGCAAAAACATAAAGTAATGTTTTACTCAATTTGACGGTAATGTACTTAGAATCCTGAGATAATGCGAATAAAGCAATAAAAATGTATTCCAACATAATTCCTAATCCAAACGTGCAAAGTGTCTAAAAATGCCTGTGATATTGAATACATGTGAGTTTTACTAGATACAGTTGTTTTTCTATGGTTTGCAAATACAAAAATGAGGTATTACTCAATATGACTGTATACTGTAACACTCAATATGACAGTTATTTAAACATAACTCCTACACCACACATGGAAAATGGCTAATAATGCCTGAAATAATGCATCTTTGGGAGTTTTACTCGAAACATATGCTTTTTTAAATCTTGCAAATGCAAAAAGTAGTTTTTTACTCAATATGACTATAATGTTCTTAGAATCCTGAGATAATGCGAAAAAAGCAATAAAAATGTATTTAAACATAACTTCTAAACAACACATGCAAAATGGCTAATAATGCCTAGAGATATGTATTTTTGTTAGTAGTACTAGAAAAATGATCTTTTGTAAGGTTTCTAAAGACACAAGTTAGTTTTTTTTTCAATATAACAGTGTGACTGTCAACCTAAATATGAAAGGTTTATAATCATAACTCCAAAACCAAACATGAAATTTGTCTAAAATAGCCTGTAATATTGAATTTATGTGAGTTTGACCTGAATCAGGTATTTTGGAAAGGTTCAAAAATACAAAAATCAGGTTTTACTGGCCTCATATTGGTCAAACTCAAAATGTCAGTGTATGAAACATAACTCCAAAAATACACATGCAATATGTCTAATAATGCCTGAAGAAATGCATCTTTGAGAGTTTCCCTGAAAAAAAAACTTTAGGTACCGTTTGCAAAAACAAAAAGTAATGTTTTACTCAATTTGACAGTAATGTACTTAGAATCCTGAGATAATGCGAATAAAGCAATAAAAATGTATTCCAACATAATTCCTAATCCAAACGTGCAAAGTGTCTAAAAATGCCTGTGATATTGAATACATGTGAGTTTTACTAGATACAGTTGTTTTTCTATGGTTTGCAAATACAAAAATGAGGTATTACTCAATATGACTGTATACTGTAACACTCAATATGACAGTTATTTAAACATAACTCCTACACCACACATGGAAAATGGCTAATAATGCCTGAAATAATGCATCTTTGGGAGTTTTACTGGAAACATATGCTTTTTTAAATCTTGCAAATGCAAAAAGTAGTTTTTTAATCAATATGACTATAATGTTCTTAGAATCCTGAGATAATGCGAAAAAAGCAATAAAAATGTATTCAAACATAACTTCTAAACAACACATGCAAAATGGCTGATAATGCCTAGAGATATGTATTTTTGTTAGTAGTACTAGAAAAATGATCTTTTGTAAGGTTTCTAAAGACACAAGTTAGTTTTTTTATTCAATATAACAGTGTGACTGTCAACCTAAATATGAAAGGTTTATAATCATAACTCCAAAACCAAACATGAACTTTGTCTAAAAAAGCCTGTAATATTGAATTTATGAGTTTGACCTGAATCAGGTATTTTGGAAAGGTTCAAAAATACAAAAATCAGGTTTTACTGGCCTCATATTGGTCAAACTCAAAATGTCAGTTTATGAAACATAACTCCAAAAATACAAATGCAATATGTCTAATAATGCCTGAAGAAATGCATCTTTGAGAGTTTCCCTGAAAAAAAAAACATTTGGTACCGTTTGCAAAAACAAAAAGTAATGTTTTAATCAATTTGACAGTAATGTACTTAGAATTCCTGAGATAATGCGAATAAAGCAATAAAAATGTATTCCAACATAATTCCTAATCCAAACGTGCAGTGTCTAAAAATGCCTGTGATATTGAATACATGTGAGTTTCACTAGATACAGTTGTTTTTCTATGGTTTGCAAATACAAAAATGAGGTATTACTCAATATGACTGTATACTGTAACACTCAATATGACAGTTATTTAAACATAACTCCTACACCACACATGGAAAATGGCTAATAATGCCTGAAATAATGCATCTTTGGGAGTTTTACTCGAAACATATGCTTTTTTAAATCTTGCAAATGCAAAAAGTAGTTTTTTACTCAATATGACTATAATGTTCTTAGAATCCTGAGATAATGCGAAAAAAGCAATAAAAATGTATTCAAACATAACTTCTAAACAACACATGCAAAATGGCTAATAATGCCTAGAGATATGTATTTTTGTTAGTAGTACTAGAAAAATGATCTTTTGTAAGGTTTCTAAAGACACAAGTTAGTTTTTTTTTTCAATATAACAGTGTGACTGTCAACCTAAATATGAAAGGTTTATAATCATAACTCCAAAACCAAACATGAACTTTGTCTAAAAAAAGCCTGTAATATTGAATTTATGTGAGTTTGACCTGAATCAGGTATTTTGGAAAGGTTCAAAAATACAAAAATCAGGTTTTACTGGCCTCATATGGGTCAAACTCAAAATGTCAGTTTATGAAACATAACTCCAAAAATACACATGCAATATGTCTAATAATGCCTGAAGAAATGCATCTTTGAGAGTTTCCCTGAAAAAAAAACATTTGGTACCGTTTGCAAAAACAAAAAGTAATGTTTTACTCAATTTGACAGTAATGTACTTAGAATCCTGAGATAATTCGAATAAAGCAATAAAAATGTATTCCAACATAATTCCTAATCCAAACGTGCAAAGTGTCTAAAAATGCCTGTGATATTGAATACATGTGAGTTTTACTAGATACAGTTGTTTTTCTATGGTTTGCAAATACAAAAATGAGGTATTACTCAATATGACTGTATACTGTAACACTCAATATGACAGTTATTTAAATATAACTCCTACACCACACATGGAAAATGGCTAATAATGCCTGAAATAATGCATCTTTGGGAGTTTTACTCGAAACATATGCTTTTTTAAATCCTGCAAATGCAAAAAGTAGTTTTTTACTCAATATGACTATAATGTTCTTAGAATCCTGAGATAATGCGAAAAAAGCAATAAAAATGTATTCAAACATAACTTCTAAACAACACATGCAAAATGGCTAATAATGCCTAGAGATATGTATTTTTGTTAGTAGTACTAGAAAAATGATCTTTTGTAAGATATCTAAAGACACAAGTTAGTTTTTTTTTCAATATAACAGTGTGACTGTCAACCTAAATATGAAAGGTTTATAATCATAACTCCAAAACCAAACATGAACTTTGTCTAAAAAGCCTGTAATATTGAATTTATGTGAGTTTGACCTGAATCAGGTATTTTGGAAAGGTTCAAAAATACAAAAATCAGGTTTTACTGGCCTCATATTGGTCAAACTCAAAATGTCAGTTTATGAAACATAACTCCAAAAATACACATGCAATATGTCTAATAATGCCTGAAGAAATGCATCTTTGAGAGTTTTCCTGAAAAAAAAAAACATTTGGTACCGTTTGCAAAAACAAAAAGTAATGTTTTACTCAATTTGACAGTAATGTACTTAGAATCCTGAGATAATGCGAATAAAGCAATAAAAATGTATTCCAACATAATTCCTAATCCAAACGTGCAAAGTGTCTAAAATGCCTGTGATATTGAATACATGTGAGTTTTACTAGATACAGTTGTTTTTCTATGGTTTGCAAATACAAAAATGAGGTATTACTCAATATGACTGTATACTGTAACACTCAATATGACAGTTATTTAAACATAACTCCTACACCAAACATGGAAAATGGCTAATAATGCCTGAAATAATGCATCTTTGGGAAGTTTACTCGAAACATATGCTTTTTTAAATCTTGCAAATGCAAAAAGTAGTTTTTTACTCAATATGACTATAATGTTCTTAGAATCCTGAGATAATGCGAAAAAAGCAATAAAAATGTATTCAAACATAACTTCTAAACAACACATGCAAAATGGCTAATAATGCCTAGAGATATGTATTTTTTGTTAGTAGTACTAGAAAAAATATCTTTTGTAAGGTTTCTAAAGACACAAGTTAGTTTTTTTTATTCAATATAACAGTGTGACTGTCAACCTAAATATGAAAGGTTTATAATCATAACTCCAAAACCAAACATGAACTTTGTCTAAAAAAGCCTGTAATATTGAATTTATGTGAGTTTGACCTGAATCAGGTATTTTGGAAAGGTTCAAAAATACAAAAATCAGGTTTTACTGGCCTCATATTGGTCAAACTCAAAATGTCAGTTTATGAAACATAACTCCAAAAATACACATGCAATATGTCTAATAATGCCTGAAGAAATGCATCTTTGAGAGTTTCCCTGAAAAAAAACCTTTTGGTACCGTTTGTAAAAACAAAAAGTAATGTTTTACTCAATTTGACAGTAATGTACTTAGAATCCTGAGATAATGCGAATAAAGCAATAAAAATGTATTCCAACATAATTCCTAATCCAAACGTGCAAAGTGTCTAAAAATGCCTGTGATATTGAATACATGTGAGTTTTACTAGATACAGTTGTTTTTCTATGGTTTGCAAATACAAAAATGAGGTATTACTCAATATGACTGTATACTGTAACACTCAATATGACAGTTATTTAAACATAACTCCTACACCACACATGGAAAATGGCTAATAATGCCTGAAATAATGCATCTTTGGGAGTTTTACTCGAAACATATGCTTTTTTAAATCTTGCAAATGCAAAAAGTAGTTTTTTACTCAATGTGACTATAATGTTCTTAGAATCCTGAGAAAATGCGAAAAAAGCAATAAAAATGTATTCAAACATAACTTCTAAACAACACATGAAAAATGGCTAATAATGCCTAGAGATATGTATTTTTGTTAGTAGTACTAGAAAAATGATCTTTTGTAAGGTTTCTAAAAACACAAGTTAGTTTTTTTATTCAATATAACAGTGTGACTGTCAACCTAAATATGAAAGGTTTATAATCATAACTCCAAAACCAAACATGAACTTTGTCTAAAAAAGCCTGTAATATTGAATTTATGTGAGTTTGACCTGAGTCAGGTATTTTGGAAAGGTTCAAAAATACAAAAATCAGGTTTTACTGGCCTCATATTGGTCAAACTCAAAATGTCAGTTTATGAAACATAACTCCAAAAATACACATGCAATATGTCTAATAATACCTGAAGAAATGCATCTTTGAGAGTTTCCCTGAAAAAAAAACATTTGGTACCGTTTGCAAAAACAAAAAGTAATGTTTTAATCAATTTGACAGTAATGTACTTAGAATCCTGAGATAATGCGAATAAAGCAATAAAAATGTATTCCAACATAATTCCTAATCCAAACGTGCAAAGAGTCTAAAAATGCCTGTGATATTGAATACATGTGAGTTTTACTAGATACAGTTGTTTTTCTATGGTTTGCAAATACAAAATTTAGGTATTACTCAATATGACTGTATACTGTAACACTCAATATGACAGTTATTTAAACATAACTCCTACACCACACATGGAAAATGGCTAATAATGCCTGAAATAATGCATCTTTGGGAGTTTTACTCGAAACATATGCTTTTTTAAATCTTGCAAATGCAAAAAGTAGTTTTTTACTCAATATGACTATAATGTTCTTAGAATCCTGAGATAATGCCAAAAAAGCAATAAAAATGTATTCAAACATAACTTCTAAACAACACATGCAAAATGGCTAATCATGCCTAGAGATATGTATTTGTGTTAGTAGTACTAGAAAAATGATCTTTTGTAAGGTTTCTAAAGACACAAGTTAGTTTTTTTATTCAATATAACAGTGTGACTGTCAACCTAAATATCAATCAATCAATCAATGTTTACTTATATAGCCCTAAATCACTAGTGCCTCAAAGGGCTGCACAAACCACCACGACATCCTCGGTAGGCCCACATAAGGGCAAGGAAAACTCACACCCAGTGGGACATCTGTGACAATAATGATTATGAGAACCTTAGATGAAAGGTTTATAATCATAACTCCAAAACCAAACATGAACTTTGTCTAAAAAAGCCTGTAATATTGAATTTATGTGAGTTTGACCTGAATCAGGTATTTTGGAAAGGTTCAAAAATACAAAAATCAGGTTTTACTGGCCTCATATTGGTCAAACTCAAAATGTCAGTTTATGAAACATAACTCCAAAAATACACATGCAATATGTCTAATAATGCCTGAAGAAATGCATCTTTGAGAGTTTCCCTGAAAAAAAAACTTTAGGTACCGTTTGCAAAAACAAAAAGTAATGTTTTACTCAATTTGACAGTAATGTACTTAGAATCCTGAGATAATGCGAATAAAGCAATAAAAATGTATTCCAACATAATTCCTAATCCAAACGTGCAAAGTGTCTAAAAATGCCTGTGATATTGAATACATGTGAGTTTTACTAGATACAGTTGTTTTTCTATGGTTTGCAAATACAAAAATGAGGTATTACTCAATATGACTGTATACTGTAACACTCAATATGACAGTTATTTAAACATAACTCCTACACCACACATGGAAAATGGCTAATAATGCCTGAAATAATGCATCTTTGGGAGTTTTACTGGAAACATATGCTTTTTTAAATCTTGCAAATGCAAAAAGTAGTTTTTTAATCAATATGACTATAATGTTCTTAGAATCCTGAGATAATGCGAAAAAAGCAATAAAAATGTATTCAAACATAACTTCTAAACAACACATGCAAAATGGCTAATAATGCCTAGAGATATGTATTTTTGTTAGTAGTACTAGAAAAATGATCTTTTGTAAGGTTTCTAAAGACACAAGTTAGTTTTTTTATTCAATATAACAGTGTGACTGTCAACCTAAATATGAAAGGTTTATAATCATAACTCCAAAACCAAACATGAACTTTGTCTAAAAAAGCCTGTAATATTGAATTTATGAGTTTGACCTGAATCAGGTATTTTGGAAAGGTTCAAAAATACAAAAATCAGGTTTTACTGGCCTCATATTGGTCAAACTCAAAATGTCAGTTTATGAAACATAACTCCAAAAATACAAATGCAATATGTCTAATAATGCCTGAAGAAATGCATCTTTGAGAGTTTCCCTGAAAAAAAAAACATTTGGTACCGTTTGCAAAAACAAAAAGTAATGTTTTAATCAATTTGACAGTAATGTACTTAGAATTCCTGAGATAATGCGAATAAAGCAATAAAAATGTATTCCAACATAATTCCTAATCCAAACGTGCAAAGTGTCTAAAAATGCCTGTGATATTGAATACATGTGAGTTTCACTAGATACAGTTGTTTTTCTATGGTTTGCAAATACAAAAATGAGGTATTACTCAATATGACTGTATACTGTAACACTCAATATGACAGTTATTTAAACATAACTCCTACACCACACATGGAAAATGGCTAATAATGCCTGAAATAATGCATCTTTGGGAGTTTTACTCGAAACATATGCTTTTTTAAATCTTGCAAATGCATATGCTTTTTTAAATCTTGCAAATGCAAAAAGTAGTTTTTTAATCAATATGACTATAATGTTCTTAGAATCCTGAGATAATGCGAAAAAAGCAATACAAATGTATTCAAACATAACTTCTAAACAACACATGCAAAATGGCTAATAATGCCTAGAGATATGTATTTTTGTTAGTAGTACTAGAAAAATGATCTTTTGTAAGGTTTCTAAAGACACAAGTTAGTTTTTTTATTCAATATAACAGTGTGACTGTCAACCTAAATATGAAAGGTTTATAATCATAACTCCAAAACCAAACATGAACTTTGTCTAAAAAAGCCTGTAATATTGAATTTATGAGTTTGACCTGAATCAGGTATTTTGGAAAGGTTCAAAAATACAAAAATCAGGTTTTACTGGCCTCATATTGGTCAAACTCAAAATGTCAGTTTATGAAACATAACTCCAAAAATACACATGCAATATGTCTAATAATGCCTGAAGAAATGCATCTTTGAGAGTTTCCCTGAAAAAAAAACATTTGGTATCGTTTGCAAAAACAAAAAGTAATGTTTTACTCAATTTGACAGTAATGTACTTAGAATCCTGAGATAATGCGAATAAAGCAATAAAAATGTATTCCAACATAATTCCTAATCCAAACGTGCAAAGTGTCTAAAAATGCCTGTGATATTGAATACATGTGAGTTTTACTAGATACAGTTGTTTTTCTATGGTTTGCAAATACAAAAATGAGGTATTACTCAATATGACTGTATACTGTAACACTCAATATGACTGTATACTGTAACACTCAATATGACAGTTATTTAAACATAACTCCTACACCACACATGGAAAATGGCTAATAATGCCTGAAATAATGCATCTTTGGGAGTTTTACTCGAAACATATGCTTTTTTAAATCCTGCAAATGCAAAAAGTAGTTTTTTACTCAATATGACTATAATGTTCTTAGAATCCTGAGATAATGCGAAAAAAGCAATAAAAATGTATTTAAACATAACTTCTAAACAACACATGCAAAATGGCTAATAATGCCTAGAGATATGTATTTTTGTTAGTAGTACTAGAAAAATGATCTTTTGTAAGGTTTCTAAAGACACAAGTTAGTTTTGTTTTCAATATAACAGTGTGACTGTCAACCTAAATATGAAAGGTTTATAATCATAACTCCAAAACCAAACATGAACTTTGTCTGAAAAAGCCTGTAATATTGAATTTATGTGAGTTTGACCTGAATCAGGTATTTTGGAAAGGTTCAAAAATACAAAAATCAGGTTTTACTGGCCTCATATTGGTCAAACTCAAAATGTCAGTTTATGAAACATAACTCCAAAAATACACATGCAATATGTCTAATAATGCCTGAAGAAATGCATCTTTGAGAGTTTCCCTGAAAAAAAAACATTTGGTATCGTTTGCAAAAACAAAAAGTAATGTTTTACTCAATTTGACAGTAATGTACTTAGAATCCTGAGATAATGCGAATAAAGCAATAAAAATGTATTCCAACATAATTCCTAATCCAAACGTGCAAAGTGTCTAAAAATGCCTGTGATATTGAATACATGTGAGTTTTACTAGATACAGTTGTTTTTCTATGGTTTGCAAATACAAAAATGAGGTATTACTCAATATGACTGTATACTGTAACACTCAATATGACTGTATACTGTAACACTCAATATGACAGTTATTTAAACATAACTCCTACACCACACATGGAAAATGGCTAATAATGCCTGAAATAATGCATCTTTGGGAGTTTTACTCGAAACATATGCTTTTTTAAATCCTGCAAATGCAAAAAGTAGTTTTTTACTCAATATGACTATAATGTTCTTAGAATCCTGAGATAATGCGAAAAAAGCAATAAAAATGTATTTAAACATAACTTCTAAACAACACATGCAAAATGGCTAATAATGCCTAGAGATATGTATTTTTGTTAGTAGTACTAGAAAAATGATCTTTTGTAAGGTTTCTAAAGACACAAGTTAGTTTTGTTTTCAATATAACAGTGTGACTGTCAACCTAAATATGAAAGGTTTATAATCATAACTCCAAAACCAAACATGAAATTTGTCTAAAAAAGCCTGTAATATTGAATTTATGTGAGTTTGTCCTGAATCAGGTATTTTGGAAAGGTTCAAAAATACAAAAATCAGGTTTTACTGGCCTCATATTGGTCAAACTCAAAATGTCAGTTTATGAAACATAACTCCAAAAATACACATGCAATATGTCTAATAATGCCTGAAGAAATGCATCTTTGAGAGTTTCCCTGAAAAAAAAACATTTGGTACCGTTTGCAAAAACAAAAAGTAATGTTTTACTCAATTTGACAGTAATGTACTTAGAATCCTGAGATAATGCGAATAAAGCAATAAAAATGTATTCCAACATAATTCCTAATCCAAACGTGCAAAGTGTCTAAAAATGCCTGTGATATTGAATACATGTGAGTTTTACTAGATACAGTTGTTTTCCTGTGGTTTGCAAATACAAAAATGAGGTATTACTCAATATGACTGTATACTGAAACACTCAATATGACAGTTATTTAAACATAACTCCTACACCACACATGGAAAATGGCTAATAATGCCTGAAATAATGCATCTTTGGGAGTTTTACTGGAAACATATGCTTTTTTAAATCTTGCAAATGCAAAAAGTAGTTTTTTAATCAATATGACTATAATGTTCTTAGAATCCTGAGATAATGCGAAAAAAGCAATAAAAATGTATTCAAACATAACTTCTAAACAACACATGCAAAATGGCTAATAATGCCTAGAGATATGTATTTTTGTTAGGAGTACTAGAAAAATGATCTTTTGTAAGGTTTCTAAAGACACAAGTTAGTTTTTTTATTCAATATAACAGTGTGACTGTCAACCTAAATATGAAAGGTTTATAATCATAACTCCAAAACCAAACATGAACTTTGTCTAAAAAAGCCTGTAATATTGAATTTATGAGTTTGACCTGAATCAGGTATTTTGGAAAGGTTCAAAAATACAAAAATCAGGTTTTACTGGCCTCATATTGGTCAAACTCAAAATGTCAGTTTATGAAACATAACTCCAAAAATACAAATGCAATATGTCTAATAATGCCTGAAGAAATGCATCTTTGAGAGTTTCCCTGAAAAAAAAAACATTTGGTACCGTTTGCAAAAACAAAAAGTAATGTTTTAATCAATTTGACAGTAATGTACTTAGAATCCTGAGATAATGCGAATAAAGCAATAAAAATGTATTCCAACATAATTCCTAATCCAAACGTGCAAAGTGTCTAAAAATGCCTGTGATATTGAATACATGTGAGTTTTACTAGATACAGTTTTTTTTCTATGGTTTGCAAATACAAAAATGACGTATTACTCAATATGACTGTATACTGTAACACTCAATATGACAGTTATTTAAACATAACTCCTACACCACACATGGAAAATGGCTAATAATGCCTGAAATAATGCATCTTTGGGAGTTTTACTCGAAACATATGCTTTTTTAAATCTTGCAAATGCAAAAAGTAGTTTTTTACTCAATATGACTATAATGTTCTTAGAATCCTGAGATAATGCGAAAAAAGCAATAAAAATGTATTCAAACATAACTTCTAAACAACACATGCAAAATGGCTAATAATGCCTAGAGATATGTATTTTTGTTAGTAGTACTAGAAAAATGATCTTTTGTAAGGTTTCTAAAGACACAAGTTAGTTTTTTTTTTCAATATAACAGTGTGACTGTCAACCTAAATATGAAAGGTTTATAATCATAACTCCAAAACCAAACATGAAATTTGTCTAAAAAAGCCTGTAATATTGAATTTATGTGAGTTTGACCTGAATCAGGTATTTTGGAAAGGTTCAAAAATATAAAAATCAGGTTTTACTGGCCTCATATTGGTCAAACTCAAAATGTCAGTTTATGAAACATAACTCCAAAAATACACATGCAATATGTCTAATAATGCCTGAAGAAATGCATCTTTGAGAGTTTCCCTGAAAAAAAAACATTAGGTACCGTTTGCAAAAACAAAAAGTAATGTTTTACTCAATTTGACAGTAATGTACTTAGAATCCTGAGATAATTCGAATAAAGCAATAAAAATGTATTCCAACATAATTCCTAATCCAAACGTGCAAAATGTCTAAAAATGCCTGTGATATTGAATACATGTGAGTTTTACTAGATACAGTTGTTTTTCTATGGTTTGCAAATACAAAAATGAGGTATTACTCAATATGACTGTATACTCTAACACTCAATATGACAGTTATTTAAATATAACTCCTACACCACACATGGAAAATGGCTAATAATGCCTGAAATAATGCATCTTTGGGAGTTTTACTCGAAACATATGCTTTTTTAAATCCTGCAAATGCAAAAAGTAGTTTTTTACTCAATATGACTATAATGTTCTTAGAATCCTGAGATAATGCAAAAAAAGCAATAAAAATGTATTCAAACATAACTTCTAAACAACACATGCAAAATGGCTAATCATGCCTAGAGATATGTATTTTTGTTAGTAGTACTAGAAAAATGATCTTTTGTAAGGTTTCTAAAGACACAAGTTAGTTTTTTTTTTCAATATAACAGTGTGACTGTCAACCTAAATATGAAAGGTTTATAATCATAACTCCAAAACCAAACATAAAATTTGTCTAAAAAGCCTGTAATATTGAATTTATGTGAGTTTGACCTGAATCAGGTATTTTGGAAAGGTTCAAAAATACAAAAATCAGGTTTTACTGGCCTCATATTGGTCAAACTCAAAATGTCAGTTTATGAAACATAACTCCAAAAATACACATGCAATATGTCTAATAATGCCTGAAGAAATGCATCTTTGAGAGTTTTCCTGAAAAAAAAAACATTTGGTACCGTTTGCAAAAACAAAAAGTAATGTTATTCAATTTGACAGTAATGTACTTAGAATCCTGAGATAATGCGAATAAAGCAATAAAAATGTATTCCAACATAATTCCTAATCCAAACGTGCAAAGTGTCTAAAATGCCTGTGATATTGAATACATGTGAGTTTTACTAGATACAGTTGTTTTTCTATGGTTTGCAAATACAAAAATGAGGTATTACTCAATATGACTGTATACTGTAACACTCAATATGACAGTTATTTAAACATAACTCCTACACCACACATGGAAAATGGCTAATAATGCCTGAAATAATGCATCTTTGGTGTTTTACTCGAAACATATGCTTTTTAAAATCTTGCAAATGCAAAAAGTAGTTTTTTACTCAATGTGACTATAATGTTCTTAGAATCCTGAGAAAATGCGAAAAAAGCAATAAAAATGTATTCAAACATAACTTCTAAACAACACATGCAAAATGGCTAATAATGCCTAGAGATATGTATTTTTGTTAGTAGTACTAGAAAAAAGATCTTTTGTAAGGTTTCTAAAGACACAAGTAATTTTTTTATTCAATATAACAGTGTGACTGTCAATCTAAATATGAAAGGTTTATAATCATAACTCCAAAACCAAACATGAACTTTGTCTAAAAAAGCCTGTAATATTGAATTTATGTGAGTTTGACCTGAATCAGGTATTTTGGAAAGGTTCAAAAATACAAAAACCAGGTTTTACTGGCCTCATATTGGTCAAACTCAAAATGTCAGTTTATGAAACATAACTCCAAAAATACACATGCAATATGTCTAATAATGCCTGAAGAAATGCATCTTTGAGAGTTTCCCTGAAAAAAAAACATTTGGTACCGTTTGCAAAAACATAAAGTAATGTTTTACTCAATTTGACAGTAATGTACTTAGAATCCTGAGATAATGCGAATAAAGCAATAAAAATGTATTCCAACATAATTCCTAATCCAAACGTGCAAAGTGTCTAAAAATGCCTGTGATATTGAATACATGTGAGTTTTACTAGATACAGTTGTTTTTCTATGGTTTGCAAATACAAAAATGAGGTATTACTCAATATGACTGTATACTGTAACACTCAATATGACTGTTATTTAAATATAACTCCTACACCACACATGGAAAATGGCTAATAATGCCTGAAATAATGCATCTTTGGGAGTTTTACTCGAAACATATGCTTTTTTAAATCCTGCAAATGCAAAAAGTAGTTTTTTACTCAATATGACTATAATGTTCTTAGAATCCTGAGATAATGCGAATAAAGCAATAAAAATGTATTCAAACATAACTTCTAAACAACACATGCAAAATGGCTAATAATGCCTAGAGATATGTATTTTTGTTAGTAGTACTAGAAAAATGATCTTTTGTAAGGTTTCTAAAGACACAAGTTAGTTTTTTTTTTCAATATAACAGTGTGACTGTCAACCTAAATATGAAAGGTTTATAATCATAACTCCAAAACCAAACATGAAATTTGTCTAAAAAAGCCTGTAATATTGAATTTATGTGGGTTTGACCTGAATCAGGTATTTTGGAAAGGTTCAAAAATACAAAAATCAGGTTTTACTGGCCTCATATTGGTCAAACTCAAAATGTCAGTTTATGAAACATAACTCCAAAAATACACATGCAATATGTCTAATAATGCCTGAAGAAATGCATCTTTGAGAGTTTCCCTGAAAAAAAAACATTTGGTACCGTTTGCAAAAACAAAAAGTAATGTTTTACTCAATTTGACAGTAATGTACTTAGAATCCTGAGATAATGTGAATAAAGCAATAAAAATGTATTCCAACATAATTCCTAATCCAAACGTGCAAAGTGTCTAAAAATGCCTGTGATATTGAATACATGTGAGTTTTACTAGATACAGTTGTTTTTCTATGGTTTGCAAATACAAAAATGAGGTATTACTCAATATGACTGTATACTGTAACACTCAATATGACAGTTATTTAAACATAACTCCTACACCACACATGGAAAATGGCTAATAATGCCTGAAATAATGCATCTTTGGGAGTTTTACTCGAAACATATGCTTTTTTAAATCTTGCAAATGCAAAAAGTAGTTTTTTACTCAATATGACTATAATGTTCTTAGAATCCTGAGATAATGCGAAAAAAGCAATAAAAATGTATTCAAACATAACTTCTAAACAACACATGCAAAATGGCTAATAATGCCTAGAGATATGTATTTTTGTTAGTAGTACTAGAAAAATGATCTTTTGTAAGGTTTCTAAAGACACAAGTTAGTTGTTTTTTTTCAATATAACAGTGTGACTGTCAACCTAAATATGAAAGGTTTATAATCATAACTCCAAAACCAAACATGAAATTTGTCTAAAAAAGCCTGTAATATTGAATTTATGTGAGTTTGACCTGAATCAGGTATTTTGGAAAGGTTCACAAATACAAAAATCAGGTTTTACTGGCCTCATATTGGTCAAACTCAAAATGTCAGTTTATGAAACATAACTCAAAAAATACACATGCAATATGTCTAATAATGCCTGAAGAAATGCATCTTTGAGAGTTTTCCTGAAAAAAAAAACATTTGGTACCGTTTGCAAAAACAAAAAGTAATGTTTTACTCAATTTGACAGTAATGTACTTAGAATCCTGAGATAATGCGAATAAAGCAATAAAAATGTATTCCAACATAATTCCTAATCCAAACGTGCAAAGTGTCTAAAAATGCCTGTGATATTGAATACATGTGAGTTTTACTAGATACAGTTGTTTTTCTATGGTTTGCAAATACAAAAATGAGGTATTACTCAATATGACTGTATACTGTAACACTCAATATGACAGTTATTTAAACATAACTCCTACACCACACATGGAAAATGGCTAATAATGCCTGAAATAATGCATCTTTGGGAGTTTTACTCGAAACATATGCTTTTTTAAATCTTGCAAATGCAAAAAGTAGTTTTTTACTCAATATGACTATAATGTTCTTAGAATCCTGAGATAATGCGAAAAAAGCAATAAAAATGTATTTAAACATAACTTCTAAACAACACATGCAAAATGGCCAATAATGCCTAGAGATATGTATTTTTGTTAGTAGTACTAGAAAAATGATCTTTTGTAAGGTTTCTAAAGACACAAGTTAGTTTTTTTTTCAATATAACAGTGTGACTGTCAACCTAAATATGAAAGGTTTATAATCATAACTCCAAAACCAAACATGAACTTTGTCTAAAAAAGCCTGTAATATTGAATTTATGTGAGTTTGACCTGAATCAGGTATTTTGGAAAGGTTCAAAAATACAAAAATCAGGTTTTACTGGCCTCATATTGGTCAAACTCAAAATGTCAGTTTATGAAACATAACTCCAAAAATACACATGCAATATGTCTAATAATGCCTGAAGAAATGCATCTTTGAGAGTTTCCCTGAAAAAAAAACTTTAGGTACCGTTTGCAAAAACAAAAAGTAATGTTTTACTCAATTTGACAGTAATGTACTTAGAATCCTGAGATAATGCGAATAAAGCAATAAAAATGTATTCCAACATAATTCCTAATCCAAACGTGCAAAGTGTCTAAAAATGCCTGTGATATTGAATACATGTGAGTTTTACTAGATACAGTTGTTTTTCTATGGTTTGCAAATACAAAAATGAGGTATTACTCAATATGACTGTATACTGAAACACTCAATATGACAGTTATTTAAACATAACTCCTACACCACACATGGAAAATGGCTAATAATGCCTGAAATAATGCATCTTTGGGAGTTTTACTGGAAACATATGCTTTTTTAAATCTTGCAAATGCAAAAAGTAGTTTTTTAATCAATATGACTATAATGTTCTTAGAATCCTGAGATAATGCGAAAAAAGCAATAAAAATGTATTCAAACATAACTTCTAAACAACACATGCAAAATGGCTAATAATGCCTAGAGATATGTATTTTTGTTAGGAGTACTAGAAAAATGATCTTTTGTAAGGTTTCTAAAGACACAAGTTAGTTTTTTTATTCAATATAACAGTGTGACTGTCAACCTAAATATGAAAGGTTTATAATCATAACTCCAAAACCAAACATGAACTTTGTCTAAAAAAGCCTGTAATATTGAATTTATGAGTTTGACCTGAATCAGGTATTTTGGAAAGGTTCAAAAATACAAAAATCAGGTTTTACTGGCCTCATATTGGTCAAACTCAAAATGTCAGTTTATGAAACATAACTCCAAAAATACAAATGCAATATGTCTAATAATGCCTGAAGAAATGCATCTTTGAGAGTTTCCCTGAAAAAAAAAACATTTGGTACCGTTTGCAAAAACAAAAAGTAATGTTTTAATCAATTTGACAGTAATGTACTTAGAATCCTGAGATAATGCGAATAAAGCAATAAAAATGTATTCCAACATAATTCCTAATCCAAACGTGCAAAGTGTCTAAAAATGCCTGTGATATTGAATACATGTGAGTTTTACTAGATACAGTTTTTTTTCTATGGTTTGCAAATACAAAAATGACGTATTACTCAATATGACTGTATACTGTAACACTCAATATGACAGTTATTTAAACATAACTCCTACACCACACATGGAAAATGGCTAATAATGCCTGAAATAATGCATCTTTGGGAGTTTTACTCGAAACATATGCTTTTTTAAATCTTGCAAATGCAAAAAGTAGTTTTTTACTCAATATGACTATAATGTTCTTAGAATCCTGAGATAATGCGAAAAAAGCAATAAAAATGTATTCAAACATAACTTCTAAACAACACATGCAAAATGGCTAATAATGCCTAGAGATATGTATTTTTGTTAGTAGTACTAGAAAAATGATCTTTTGTAAGGTTTCTAAAGACACAAGTTAGTTTTTTTTTTCAATATAACAGTGTGACTGTCAACCTAAATATGAAAGGTTTATAATCATAACTCCAAAACCAAACATGAAATTTGTCTAAAAAAGCCTGTAATATTGAATTTATGTGAGTTTGACCTGAATCAGGTATTTTGGAAAGGTTCAAAAATATAAAAATCAGGTTTTACTGGCCTCATATTGGTCAAACTCAAAATGTCAGTTTATGAAACATAACTCCAAAAATACACATGCAATATGTCTAATAATGCCTGAAGAAATGCATCTTTGAGAGTTTCCCTGAAAAAAAAACATTAGGTACCGTTTGCAAAAACAAAAAGTCATGTTTTACTCAATTTGACAGTAATGTACTTAGAATCCTGAGATAATTCGAATAAAGCAATAAAAATGTATTCCAACATAATTCCTAATCCAAACGTGCAAAATGTCTAAAAATGCCTGTGATATTGAATACATGTGAGTTTTACTAGATACAGTTGTTTTTCTATGGTTTGCAAATACAAAAATGAGGTATTACTCAATATGACTGTATACTCTAACACTCAATATGACAGTTATTTAAATATAACTCCTACACCACACATGGAAAATGGCTAATAATGCCTGAAATAATGCATCTTTGGGAGTTTTACTCGAAACATATGCTTTTTTAAATCCTGCAAATGCAAAAAGTAGTTTTTTACTCAATATGACTATAATGTTCTTAGAATCCTGAGATAATGCAAAAAAAGCAATAAAAATGTATTCAAACATAACTTCTAAACAACACATGCAAAATGGCTAATCATGCCTAGAGATATGTATTTTTGTTAGTAGTACTAGAAAAATGATCTTTTGTAAGGTTTCTAAAGACACAAGTTAGTTTTTTTTTTCAATATAACAGTGTGACTGTCAACCTAAATATGAAAGGTTTATAATCATAACTCCAAAACCAAACATGAAATTTGTCTAAAAAGCCTGTAATATTGAATTTATGTGAGTTTGACCTGAATCAGGTATTTTGGAAAGGTTCAAAAATACAAAAATCAGGTTTTACTGGCCTCATATTGGTCAAACTCAAAATGTCAGTTTATGAAACATAACTCCAAAAATACACATGCAATATGTCTAATAATGCCTGAAGAAATGCATCTTTGAGAGTTTTCCTGAAAAAAAAAACATTTGGTACCGTTTGCAAAAACAAAAAGTAATGTTATTCAATTTGACAGTAATGTACTTAGAATCCTGAGATAATGCGAATAAAGCAATAAAAATGTATTCCAACATAATTCCTAATCCAAACGTGCAAAGTGTCTAAAATGCCTGTGATATTCAATACATGTGAGTTTTACTAGATACAGTTGTTTTTCTATGGTTTGCAAATACAAAAATGAGGTATTACTCAATATGACTGTATACTGTAACACTCAATATGACAGTTATTTAAACATAACCCCTACACCACACATGGAAAATGGCTAATAATGCCTGAAATAATGCATCTTTGGTGTTTTACTCGAAACATATGCTTTTTAAAATCTTGCAAATGCAAAAAGTAGTTTTTTACTCAATGTGACTATAATGTTCTTAGAATCCTGAGAAAATGCGAAAAAAGCAATAAAAATGTATTCAAACATAACTTCTAAACAACACATGCAAAATGGCTAATAATGCCTAGAGATATGTATTTTTGTTAGTAGTACTAGAAAAAAGATCTTTTGTAAGGTTTCTAAAGACACAAGTAATTTTTTTATTCAATATAACAGTGTGACTGTCAATCTAAATATGAAAGGTTTATAATCATAACTCCAAAACCAAACATGAACTTTGTCTAAAAAAGCCTGTAATATTGAATTTATGTGAGTTTGACCTGAATCAGGTATTTTGGAAAGGTTCAAAAATACAAAAATCAGGTTTTACTGGCCTCATATTGGTCAAACTCAAAATGTCAGTTTATGAAACATAACTCCAAAAATACACATGCAATATGTCTAATAATACCTGAAGAAATGCATCTTTAAGAGTTTCCCTGAAAAAAAAACATTTGGTACCGTTTGCAAAAACAAAAAGTAATGTTTTACTCAATTTGACAGTAATGTACTTAGAATCCTGAGATAATGCGAATAAAGCAATAAAAATGTATTCCAACATAATTCCTAATCCAAACGTGCAAAGTGTCTAAAAATGCCTGTGATATTGAATACATGTGAGTTTTACTAGATACAGTTGTTTTTCTATGGTTTGCAAATACAAAAATGAGGTATTACTCAATATGACTGTATACTGTAACACTCAATATGACAGTTATTTAAACATAACTCCTACACCACACATGGAAAATGGCTAATAATGCCTGAAATAATGCATCTTTGGGAGTTTTACTGGAAACATATGCTTTTTTAAATCTTGCAAATGCAAAAAGTAGTTTTTTACTCAATATGACTATAATGTTCTTAGAATCCTGAGATAATGCCAAAAAAGCAATAAAAATGTATTCAAACATAACTTCTAAACAACACATGCAAAATGGCTAATCATGCCTAGAGATATGTATTTGTGTTAGTAGTACTAGAAAAATGATCTTTTGTAAGGTTTCTAAAGACACAAGTTAGTTTTTTTATTCAATATAACAGTGTGACTGTCAACCTAAATATCAATCAATCAATCAATGTTTACTTATATAGCCCTAAATCACTAGTGTCTCAAAGGGCTGCACAAACCACCACGACATCCTCGGTAGGCCCACATAAGGGCAAGGAAAACTCACACCCAGTGGGACATCGGTGACAATAATGATCCAGTGGGACATCTGTGACAATAATGATTATGAGAACCTTAGATGAAAGGTTTATAATCATAACTCCAAAACCAAACATGAACTTTGTCTAAAAAAGCCTGTAATATTGAATTTATGTGAGTTTGACCTGAATCAGGTATTTTGGAAAGGTTCAAAAATACAAAAATCAGGTTTTACTGGCCTCATATTGGTCAAACTCAAAATGTCAGTTTATGAAACATAACTCCAAAAATACACATGCAATATGTCTAATAATGCCTGAAGAAATGCATCTTTGAGAGTTTCCCTGAAAAAAAAACATTTGGTACCGTTTGCAAAAACATAAAGTAATGTTTTACTCAATTTGACAGTAATGTACTTAGAATCCTGAGATAATGCGAATAAAGCAATAAAAATGTATTCCAACATAATTCCTAATCCAAACGTGCAAAGTGTCTAAAAATGCCTGTGATATTGAATACATGTGAGTTTTACTAGATACAGTTGTTTTTCTATGGTTTGCAAATACAAAAATGAGGTATTACTCAATATGACTGTATACTGTAACACTCAATATGACAGTTATTTAAACATAACTCCTACACCACACATGGAAAATGGCTAATAATGCCTGAAATAATGCATCTTTGGGAGTTTTACTCGAAACATATGCTTCTTTAAATCTTGCAAATGCAAAAAGTAGTTTTTTACTCAATATGACTATAATGTTCTTAGAATCCTGAGATAATGCGAAAAAAGCAATAAAAATGTATTTAAACATAACTTCTAAACAACACATGCAAAATGGCTAATAATGCCTAGAGATATGTATTTTTGTTAGTAGTACTAGAAAAATGATCTTTTGTAAGGTTTCTAAAGACACAAGTTAGTTTTTTTATTCAATATAACAGTGTGACTGTCAACCTAAATATGAAAGGTTTATAATCATAACTCCAAAACCAAACATGAACTTTGTCTAAAAAAGCCTGTAATATTGAATTTATGTGAGTTTGACCTGAATCAGGTATTTTGGAAAGGTTCAAAAATACAAAAATCAGGTTTTACTGGCCTCATATTGGTCAAACTCAAAATGTCAGTTTATGAAACATAACTCCAAAAATACACATGCAATATGTCTAATAATGCCTGAAGAAATGCATCTTTGAGAGTTTCCCTGAAAAAAAAACTTTAGGTACCGTTTGCAAAAACAAAAAGTAATGTTTTACTCAATTTGACAGTAATGTACTTAGAATCCTGAGATAATGCGAATAAAGCAATAAAAATGTATTCCAACATAATTCCTAATCCAAACGTGCAAAGTGTCTAAAAATGCCTGTGATATTGAATACATGTGAGTTTTACTAGATACAGTTGTTTTTCTATGGTTTGCAAATACAAAAATGAGGTATTACTCAATATGACTGTATACTGTAACACTCAATATGACAGTTATTTAAACATAACTCCTACACCACACATGGAAAATGGCTAATAATGCCTGAAATAATGCATCTTTGGGAGTTTTACTCGAAACATATGCTTTTTTAAATCTTGCAAATGCAAAAAGTAGTTTTTTACTCAATATGACTATAATGTTCTTAGAATCCTGAGATAATGCGAAAAAAGCAATAAAAATGTATTCAAACATAACTTCTAAACAACACATGCAAAATGGCTAATAATGCCTACAGATATGTATTTTTGTTAGTAGTACTAGAAAAATGATCTTTTGTAAGGTTTCTAAAGACACAAGTTAGTTTTTTTTTTTCAATATAACAGTGTGACTGTCAACCTAAATATGAAAGGTTTATAATCATAACTCCAAAACCAAACATGAAATTTGTCTAAAAAAGCCTGTAATATTGAATTTATGTGAGTTTGACCTGAATCAGGTATTTTGGAAAGGTTCAAAAATACAAAAATCAGGTTTTACTGGCCTCATATTGGTCAAACTCAAAATGTCAGTTTATGAAACATAACTCCAAAAATACACATGCAATATGTCTAATAATGCCTGAAGAAATGCATCTTTGAGAGTTTCCCTGAAAAAAAAACATTAGGTACCGTTTGCAAAAACAAAAAGTAATGTTTTACTCAATTTGACAGTAATGTACTTAGAATCCTGAGATAATTCGAATAAAGCAATAAAAATGTATTCCAACATAATTCCTAATCCAAACGTGCAAAATGTCTAAAAATGCCTGTGATATTGAATACATGTGAGTTTTACTAGATACAGTTGTTTTTCTATGGTTTGCAAATACAAAAATGAGGTATTACTCAATATGACTGTATACTGTAACACTCAATATGACAGTTATTTAAATATAACTCCTACACCACACATGGAAAATGGCTAATAATGCCTGAAATAATGCATCTTTGGGAGTTTTACTCGAAACATATGCTTTTTTAAATCCTGCAAATGCAAAAAGTAGTTTTTTACTCAATATGACTATAATGTTCTTAGAATCCTGAGATAATGCGAAAAAAGCAATAAAAATGTATTCAAACATAACTTCTAAACAACACATGCAAAATGGCTAATAATGCCTAGAGATATGTATTTTTGTTAGTAGTACTAGAAAAATGATCTTTTGTAAGGTTTCTAAAGACACAAGTTAGTTTTTTTTTTCAATATAACAGTGTGACTGTCAACCTAAATATGAAAGGTTTATAATCATAACTCCAAAACCAAACATGAAATTTGTCTAAAAAGCCTGTAATATTGAATTTATGTGAGTTTGACCTGAATCAGGTATTTTGGAAAGGTTCAAAAATACAAAAATCAGGTTTTACTGGCCTCATATTGGTCAAACTCAAAATGTCAGTTTATGAAACATAACTCCAAAAATACACATGCAATATGTCTAATAATGCCTGAAGAAATGCATCTTTGAGAGTTTCCCTGAAAAAAAAACTTTAGGTACCGTTTGCAAAAACAAAAAGTAATGTTTTACTCAATTTGACAGTAATGTACTTAGAATCCTGAGATAATGCGAATAAAGCAATAAAAATGTATTCCAACATAATTCCTAATCCAAACGTGCAAAGTGTCTAAAAATGCCTGTGATATTGAATACATGTGAGTTTTACTAGATACAGTTGTTTTTCTATGGTTTGCAAATACAAAAATGAGGTACTACTCAATATGACTGTATACTGTAACACTCAATATGACAGTTATTTAAACCTAACTCCTACACCACACATGGAAAATGGCTAATAATGCCTGAAATAATGCATCTTTGGGAGTTTTACTGGAAACATATGCTTTTTTAAATCTTGCAAATGCAAAAAGTAGTTTTTTACTCAATATGACTATAATGTTCTTAGAATCCTGAGATAATGCGAAAAAAGCAATAAAAATGTATTCAAACATAACTTCTAAACAACACACGCAAAATGGCTAATAATGCCTAGAGATATGTATTTTTGTTAGTAGTACTAGAAAAATGATCTTTTGTAAGGTTTCTAAAGACACAAGTTAGTTTTTTTATTCAATATAACAGAGTGACTGTCAACCTAAACATGAAAGGTTTATAATCATAACTCCAAAACCAAACATGAACTGTGTCTAAAAAAGCCTGTAAAATTGAATTTATGTGAGTTTGACCTGAATCAGGTATTTTGGAAAGGTTCAAAAATACAAAAATCAGGTTTTACTGGCCTCATATTGGTCAAACTCAAAATGTCAGTTTATGAAACATAACTCCAAAAATACACATGCAATATGTCTAATAATACCTGAAGAAATGCATCTTTAAGAGTTTCCCTGAAAAAAAAAACATTTGGTACCGTTTGCAAAAACAAAAAGTAATGTTTTACTCAATTTGACAGTAATGTACTTAGAATCCTGAGATAATGCGAATAAAGCAATAAAAATGTATTCCAACATAATTCCTAATCCAAACGTGCAAAGTGTCTAAAAATGCCTGTGATATTGAATACATGTGAGTTTTACTAGATACAGTTGTTTTTCTATGGTTTGCAAATACAAAAATTAGGTATTACTCAATATGACTGTATACTGTAACACTCAATATGACAGTTATTTAAACATAACTCCTACACCACACATGGAAAATGGCTAATAATGCCTGAAATAATGCATCTTTGGGAGTTTTACTGGAAACATATGCTTTTTTAAATCTTGCAAATGCAAAAAGTAGTTTTTTACTCAATATGACTATAATGTTCTTAGAATCCTGAGATAATGCCAAAAAAGCAATAAAAATGTATTCAAACATAACTTCTAAACAACACATGCAAAATGGCTAATCATGCCTAGAGATATGTATTTGTGTTAGTAGTACTAGAAAAATGATCTTTTGTAAGGTTTCTAAAGACACAAGTTAGTTTTTTTATTCAATATAACAGTGTGACTGTCAACCTAAATATCAATCAATCAATCAATGTTTACTTATATAGCCCTAAATCACTAGTGTCTCAAAGGGCTGCACAAACCACCACGACATCCTCGGTAGGCCCACATAAGGGCAAGGAAAACTCACACCCAGTGGGACATCGGTGACAATAATGATCCAGTGGGACATCTGTGACAATAATGATTATGAGAACCTTAGATGAAAGGTTTATAATCATAACTCCAAAACCAAACATGAACTTTGTCTAAAAAAGCCTGTAATATTGAATTTATGTGAGTTTGACCTGAATCAGGTATTTTGGAAAGGTTCAAAAATACAAAAATCAGGTTTTACTGGCCTCATATTGGTCAAACTCAAAATGTCAGTTTATGAAACATAACTCCAAAAATACACATGCAATATGTCTAATAATGCCTGAAGAAATGCATCTTTGAGAGTTTCCCTGAAAAAAAAACATTTGGTACCGTTTGCAAAAACATAAAGTAATGTTTTACTCAATTTGACAGTAATGTACTTAGAATCCTGAGATAATGCGAATAAAGCAATAAAAATGTATTCCAACATAATTCCTAATCCAAACGTGCAAAGTGTCTAAAAATGCCTGTGATATTGAATACATGTGAGTTTTACTAGATACAGTTGTTTTTCTATGGTTTGCAAATACAAAAATGAGGTATTACTCAATATGACTGTATACTGTAACACTCAATATGACAGTTATTTAAACATAACTCCTACACCACACATGGAAAATGGCTAATAATGCCTGAAATAATGCATCTTTGGGAGTTTTACTCGAAACATATGCTTTTTTAAATCTTGCAAATGCAAAAAGTAGTTTTTTACTCAATATGACTATAATGTTCTTAGAATCCTGAGATAATGCGAAAAAAGCAATAAAAATGTATTTAAACATAACTTCTAAACAACACATGCAAAATGGCTAATAATGCCTAGAGATATGTATTTTTGTTAGTAGTACTAGAAAAATGATCTTTTGTAAGGTTTCTAAAGACACAAGTTAGTTTTTTTTTTCAATATAACAGTGTGACTGTCAACCTAAATATGAAAGGTTTATAATCATAACTCCAAAACCAAACATGAACTTTGTCTAAAAAAGCCTGTAATATTGAATTTATGTGAGTTTGACCTGAATCAGGTATTTTGGAAAGGTTCAAAAATACAAAAATCAGGTTTTACTGGCCTCATATTGGTCAAACTCAAAATGTCAGTTTATGAAACATAACTCCAAAAATACACATGCAATATGTCTAATAATGCCTGAAGAAATGCATCTTTGAGAGTTTCCCTGAAAAAAAAACTTTAGGTACCGTTTGCAAAAACAAAAAGTAATGTTTTACTCAATTTGACAGTAATGTACTTAGAATCCTGAGATAATGCGAATAAAGCAATAAAAATGTATTCCAACATAATTCCTAATCCAAACGTGCAAAGTGTCTAAAAATGCCTGTGATATTGAATACATGTGAGTTTTACTAGATACAGTTGTTTTTCTATGGTTTACAAATACAAAAATGAGGTATTACTCAATATGACTGTATACTGTAACACTCAATATGACAGTTATTTAAACATAACTCCTACACCACACATGGAAAATGGCTAATAATGCCTGAAATAATGCATCTTTGGGAGTTTTACTCGAAACATATGCTTTTTTAAATCTTGCAAATGAAAAAGTAGTTTTTTACTCAATATGACTATAATGTTCTTAGAATCCTGAGATAATGCGAAAAAAGCAATAAAAATGTATTCAAACATAACTTCTAAACAACACATGCAAAATGGCTAATAATGCCTACAGATATGTATTTTTGTTAGTAGTACTAGAAAAATGATCTTTTGTAAGGTTTCTAAAGACACAAGTTAGTTTTTTTTTTTCAATATAACAGTGTGACTGTCAACCTAAATATGAAAGGTTTATAATCATAACTCCAAAACCAAACATGAAATTTGTCTAAAAAAGCCTGTAATATTGAATTTATGTGAGTTTGACCTGAATCAGGTATTTTGGAAAGGTTCAAAAATACAAAAATCAGGTTTTACTGGCCTCATATTGGTCAAGCTCAAAATGTCAGTTTATGAAACATAACTCCAAAAATACACATGCAATATGTCTAATAATGCCTGAAGAAATGCATCTTTGAGAGTTTCCCTGAAAAAAAAACATTAGGTACCGTTTGCAAAAACAAAAAGTAATGTTTTACTCAATTTGACAGTAATGTACTTAGAATCCTGAGATAATTCGAATAAAGCAATAAAAATGTATTCCAACATAATTCCTAATCCAAACGTGCAAAATGTCTAAAAATGCCTGTGATATTGAATACATGTGAGTTTTACTAGATACAGTTGTTTTTCTATGGTTTGCAAATACAAAAATGAGGTATTACTCAATATGACTGTATACTGTAACACTCAATATGACAGTTATTTAAATATAACTCCTACACCACACATGGAAAATGGCTAATAATGCCTGAAATAATGCATCTTTGGGAGTTTTACTCGAAACATATGCTTTTTTAAATCCTGCAAATGCAAAAAGTAGTTTTTTACTCAATATGACTATAATGTTCTTAGAATCCTGAGATAATGCGAAAAAAGCAATAAAAATGTATTCAAACATAACTTCTAAACAACACATGCAAAATGGCTAATAATGCCTAGAGATATGTATTTTTGTTAGTAGTACTAGAAAAATGATCTTTTGTAAGGTTTCTAAAGACACAAGTTAGTTTTTTTTTTCAATATAACAGTGTGACTGTCAACCTAAATATGAAAGGTTTATAATCATAACTCCAAAACCAAACATGAAATTTGTCTAAAAAGCCTGTAATATTGAATTTATGTGAGTTTGACCTGAATCAGGTATTTTGGAAAGGTTCAAAAATACAAAAATCAGGTTTTACTGGCCTCATATTGGTCAAACTCAAAATGTCAGTTTATGAAACATAACTCCAAAAATACACATGCAATATGTCTAATAATGCCTGAAGAAATGCATCTTTGAGAGTTTCCCTGAAAAAAAAACTTTAGGTACCGTTTGCAAAAACAAAAAGTAATGTTTTACTCAATTTGACAGTAATGTACTTAGAATCCTGAGATAATGCGAATAAAGCAATAAAAATGTATTCCAACATAATTCCTAATCCAAACGTGCAAAGTGTCTAAAAATGCCTGTGATATTGAATACATGTGAGTTTTACTAGATACAGTTGTTTTTCTATGGTTTGCAAATACAAAAATGAGGTACTACTCAATATGACTGTATACTGTAACACTCAATATGACAGTTATTTAAACCTAACTCCTACACCACACATGGAAAATGGCTAATAATGCCTGAAATAATGCATCTTTGGGAGTTTTACTGGAAACATATGCTTTTTTAAATCTTGCAAATGCAAAAAGTAGTTTTTTACTCAATATGACTATAATGTTCTTAGAATCCTGAGATAATGCGAAAAAAGCAATAACAATGTATTCAAACATAACTTCTAAACAACACACGCAAAATGGCTAATAATGCCTAGAGATATGTATTTTTGTTAGTAGTACTAGAAAAATGATCTTTTGTAAGGTTTCTAAAGACACAAGTTAGTTTTTTTATTCAATATAACAGTGTGACTGTCAACCTAAACATGAAAGGTTTATAATCATAACTCCAAAACCAAACATGAACTGTGTCTAAAAAAGCCTGTAAAATTGAATTTATGTGAGTTTGACCTGAATCAGGTATTTTGGAAAGGTTCAAAAATACAAAAATCAGGTTTTACTGGCCTCATATTGGTCAAACTCAAAATGTCAGTTTATGAAACATAACTCCAAAAATACACATGCAATATGTCTAATAATGCCTGAAGAAATGCATCTTTGAGAGTTTTCCTGAAAAAAAAACATTTGGTACCGTTTGCAAAAACAAAAAGTAATGTTTTACTCAATTTGACAGTAATGTACTTAGAATCCTGAGATAATGCGAATAAAGCAATAAAAATGTATTCCAACATAATTCCTAATCCAAACGTGCAAAGTGTCTAAAAGGCCTGTGATATTGAATACATGTGAGTTTTACTAGATACAGTTGTTTTTCTATGGTTTGCAAATACAAAAATGAGGTATTACTCAATATGACTGTATACTGTAACACTCAATATGACAGTTATTTAAACATAACTCCTACACCACACATGGAAAATGGCTAATAATGCCTGAAATAATGCATCTTTGGGAGTTTTACTCGAAACATATGCTTTTTAAAATCTTGCAAATGCAAAAAGTAGTTTTTTTACTCAATGTGACTATAATGTTCTTAGAATCCTGAGAAAATGCGAAAAAAGCAATAAAAATGTATTCAAACATAACTTCTAAACAACACATGCAAAATGGCTAATAATGCCTAGAGATATGTATTTTTGTTAGTAGTACTAGAAAAAAGATCTTTTGTAAGGTTTCTAAAGACACAAGTTAGTTTTTTTATTCAATATAACAGTGTGACTGTCAATCTAAATATGAAAGGTTTATAATCATAACTCCAAAACCAAACATGAACTTTGTCTAAAAAAGCCTGTAATATTGAATTTATGTGAGTTTGACCTGAATCAGGTATTTTGGAAAGGTTCAAAAATACAAAAATCAGGTTTTACTGGCCTCATATTGGTCAAACTCAAAATGTCAGTTTATGAAACATAACTCCAAAAATACACATGCAATATGTCTAATAATACCTGAAGAAATGCATCTTTAAGAGTTTCCCTGAAAAAAAAACATTTGGTACCGTTTGCAAAAACAAAAAGTAATGTTTTACTCAATTTGACAGTAATGTACTTAAATCCTGAGATAATGCGAATAAAGCAATAAAAATGTATTCCAACATAATTCCTAATCCAAACGTGCAAAGTGTCTAAAAATGCCTGTGATATTGAATACATGTGAGTTTTACTAGATACAGTTGTTTTTCTATGGTTTGCAAATACAAAAATTAGGTATTACTCAATATGACTGTATACTGTAACACTCAATATGACAGTTATTTAAACATAACTCCTACACCACACATGGAAAATGGCTAATAATGCCTGAAATAATGCATCTTTGGGAGTTTTACTGGAAACATATGCTTTTTTAAATCTTGCAAATGCAAAAAGTAGTTTTTTACTCAATATGACTATAATGTTCTTAGAATCCTGAGATAATGCCAAAAAAGCAATAAAAATGTATTCAAACATAACTTCTAAACAACACATGCAAAATGGCTAATCATGCCTAGAGATATGTATTTGTGTTAGTAGTACTAGAAAAATGATCTTTTGTAAGGTTTCTAAAGACACAAGTTAGTTTTTTTATTCAATATAACAGTGTGACTGTCAACCTAAATATCAATCAATCAATCAATGTTTACTTATATAGCCCTAAATCACTAGTGTCTCAAAGTGCTGCACAAACCACCACGACATCCTCGGTAGGCCCACATAAGGGCAAGGAAAACTCACACCCAGTGGGACATCGGTGACAATAATGATCCAGTGGGACATCTGTGACAATAATGATTATGAGAACCTTAGATGAAAGGTTTATAATCATAACTCCAAAACCAAACATGAACTTTGTCTAAAAAAGCCTGTAATATTGAATTTATGTGAGTTTGACCTGAATCAGGTATTTTGGAAAGGTTCAAAAATACAAAAATCAGGTTTTACTGGCCTCATATTGGTCAAACTCAAAATGTCAGTTTATGAAACATAACTCCAAAAATACACATGCAATATGTCTAATAATGCCTGAAGAAATGCATCTTTGAGAGTTTCCCTGAAAAAAAAACATTTGGTACCGTTTGCAAAAACATAAAGTAATGTTTTACTCAATTTGACAGTAATGTACTTAGAATCCTGAGATAATGCGAATAAAGCAATAAAAATGTATTCCAACATAATTCCTAATCCAAACGTGCAAAGTGTCTAAAAATGCCTGTGATATTGAATACATGTGAGTTTTACTAGATACAGTTGTTTTTCTATGGTTTGCAAATACAAAAATGAGGTATTACTCAATATGACTGTATACTGTAACACTCAATATGACAGTTATTTAAACATAACTCCTACACCACACATGGAAAATGGCTAATAATGCCTGAAATAATGCATCTTTGGGAGTTTTACTCGAAACATATGCTTTTTTAAATCTTGCAAATGCAAAAAGTAGTTTTTTACTCAATATGACTATAATGTTCTTAGAATCCTGAGATAATGCGAAAAAAGCAATAAAAATGTATTTAAACATAACTTCTAAACAACACATGCAAAATGGCTAATAATGCCTAGAGATATGTATTTTTGTTAGTAGTACTAGAAAAATTATCTTTTGTAAGGTTTCTAAAGACACAAGTTAGTTTTTTTTTCAATATAACAGTGTGACTGTCAACCTAAATATGAAAGGTTTATAATCATAACTCCAAAACCAAACATGAACTTTGTCTAAAAAAGCCTGTAATATTGAATTTATGTGAGTTTGACCTGAATCAGGTATTTTGGAAAGGTTCAAAAATACAAAAATCAGGTTTTACTGGCCTCATATTGGTCAAACTCAAAATGTCAGTTTATGAAACATAACTCCAAAAATACACATGCAATATGTCTAATAATGCCTGAAGAAATGCATCTTTGAGAGTTTCCCTGAAAAAAAAACTTTAGGTACCGTTTGCAAAAACAAAAAGTAATGTTTTACTCAATTTGACAGTAATGTACTTAGAATCCTGAGATAATGCGAATAAAGCAATAAAAATGTATTCCAACATAATTCCTAATCCAAACGTGCAAAGTGTCTAAAAATGCCTGTGATATTGAATACATGTGAGTTTTACTAGATACAGTTGTTTTTCTATGGTTTGCAAATACAAAAATTAGGTATTACTCAATATGACTGTATAATGTAACACTCAATATGACAGTTATTTAAACATAACTCCTACACCACACATGGAAAATGGCTAATAATGCCTGAAATAATGCATCTTTGGGAGTTTTACTGGAAACATATGCTTTTTTAAATCTTGCAAATGCAAAAAGTAGTTTTTTAATCAATATGACTATAATGTTCTTAGAATCCTGAGATAATGCGAAAAAAGCAATAAAAATGTATTCAAACATAACTTCTAAACAACACATGCAAAATGGCTAATAATGCCTAGAGATATGTATTTTTGTTAGTAGTACTAGAAAAATGATCTTTTGTAAGGTTTCTAAAGACACAAGTTAGTTTTTTTATTCAATATAACAGTGTGACTGTCAACCTAAATATGAAAGGTTTATAATCATAACTCCAAAACCAAACATGAACTTTGTCTAAAAAAGCCTGTAATATTGAATTTATGAGTTTGACCTGAATCAGGTATTTTGGAAAGGTTCAAAAATACAAAAATCAGGTTTTACTGGCCTCATATTGGTCAAACTCAAAATGTCAGTTTATGAAACATAACTCCAAAAATACAAATGCAATATGTCTAATAATGCCTGAAGAAATGCATCTTTGAGAGTTTCCCTGAAAAAAAAAACATTTGGTACCGTTTGCAAAAACAAAAAGTAATGTTTTAATCAATTTGACAGTAATGTACTTAGAATCCTGAGATAATGCGAATAAAGCAATAAAAATGTATTCCAACATAATTCCTAATCCAAACGTGCAAAGTGTCTAAAAATGCCTGTGATATTGAATACATGTGAGTTTTACTAGATACAGTTGTTTTTCTATGGTTTGCAAATACAAAAATGAGGTATTACTCAATATGACTGTATACTGTAACACTCAATATGACAGTTATTTAAACATAACTCCTACACCACACATGGAAAATGGCTAATAATGCCTGAAATAATGCATCTTTGGGAGTTTTACTCGAAACATATGCTTTTTTAAATCTTGCAAATGCAAAAAGTAGTTTTTTACTCAATATGACTATAATGTTCTTAGAATCCTGAGATAATGCGAAAAAAGCAATAAAAATGTATTCAAACATAACTTCTAAACAACACATGCAAAATGGCTAATAATGCCTAGAGATATGTATTTTTGTTAGTAGTACTAGAAAAATGATCTTTTGTAAGGTTTCTAAAGACACAAGTTAGTTTTTTTTTTTTCAATATAACAGTGTGACTGTCAACCTAAATATGAAAGGTTTATAATCATAACTCCAAAACCAAACATGAAATTTGTCTAAAAAAGCCTGTAATATTGAATTTATGTGAGTTTGACCTGAATCAGGTATTTTGGAAAGGTTCAAAAATACAAAAATCAGGTTTTACTGTTCTCATATTGGTCAAACTCAAAATGTCAGTTTATGAAACATAACTCCAAAAATACACATGCAATATGTCTAATAATGCCTGAAGAAATGCATCTTTGAGAGTTTCCCTGAAAAAAAAACATTAGGTACCGTTTGCAAAAACAAAAAGTAATGTTTTACTCAATTTGACAGTAATGTACTTAGAATCCTGAGATAATGCAAATAAAGCAATAAAAATGTACTCCAACATAATTCCTAATCCAAACGTGCAAAATGTCTAAAAATGCCTGTGATATTGAATACATGTGAGTTTTACTAGATACAGTTGTTTTTCTATGGTTTGCAAATACAAAAATGAGGTATTACTCAATATGACTGTATACTGTAACACTCAATATGACTGTTATTTAAATATAACTCCTACACCACACATGGAAAATGGCTAATAATGCCTGAAATAATGCATCTTTGGGAGTTTTACTCGAAACATATGCTTTTTTAAATCCTGCAAATGCAAAAAGTAGTTTTTTACTCAATATGACTATAATGTTCTTAGAATCCTGAGATAATGCGAAAAAAGCAATAAAAATGTATTCAAACATAACTTCTAAACAACACATGCAAAATGGCTAATAATGCCTAGAGATATGTATTTTTGTTAGTAGTACTAGAAAAATGATCTTTTGTAAGGTTTCTAAAGACACAAGTTAGTTTTTTTTTCAATATAACAGTGTGACTGTCAACCTAAATATGAAAGGTTTATAATCATAACTCCAAAACCAAACATGAAATTTGTCTAAAAAAGCCTGTAATATTGAATTTATGTGGGTTTGACCTGAATCGGGTATTTTGGAAAGGTTCAAAAATACAAAAATCAGGTTTTACTGGCCTCATATTGGTCAAACTCAAAATGTCAGTTTATGAAACATAACTCCAAAAATACACATGCAATATGTCTAATAATGCCTGAAGAAATGCATCTTTGAGAGTTTCCCTGAAAAAAAACCATTTGGTACCGTTTGCAAAAACAAAAAGTAATGTTTTACTCAATTTGACAGTAATGTACTTAGAATCCTGAGATAATGCGAATAAAGCAATAAAAATGTATTCCAACATAATTCCTAATCCAAACGTGCAAAGTGTCTAAAAATGCCTGTGATATTGAATATATGTGAGTTTTACTAGATACAGTTGTTTTTCTATGGTTTGCAAATACAAAAATTAGGTATTACTCAATATGACTGTATACTGTAACACTCAATATGACTGTATACTGTAACACTCAATATGACAGTTATTTAAACATAACTCCTACACCACACATGGAAAATGGCTAATAATGCCTGAAATAATGCATCTTTGGGAGTTTTACTCGAAACATATGCTTTTTTAAATCTTGCAAATGCAAAAAGTAGTTTTTTAATCAATATGACTATAATGTTCTTAGAATCCTGAGATAATGCGAAAAAAGCAATAAAAATGTATTCAAACATAACTTCTAAACAACACAATCAAAATGGCTAATAATGCCTAGAGATATGTATTTTTGTTAGTAGTACTAGAAAAATGATCTTTTGTAAGGTTTCTAAAGACACAAGTTAGTTTTTTTATTCAATATAACAGTGTGACTGTCAACCTAAATATGAAAGGTTTATAATCATAACTCCAAAACCAAACATGAACTTTGTCTAAAAAAGCCTGTAATATTGAATTTATGAGTTTGACCTGAATCAGGTATTTTGGAAAGGTTCAAAAATACAAAAATCAGGTTTTACTGGCCTCATATTGGTCAAACTCAAAATGTCAGTTTTTGAAACATAACTCCAAAAATACAAATGCAATATGTCTAATAATGCCTGAAGAAATGCATCTTTGAGAGTTTCCCTGAAAAAAAAAACATTTGGTACCGTTTGCAAAAACAAAAAGTAATGTTTTAATCAATTTGACAGTAATGTACTTAGAATCCTGAGATAATGCGAATAAAGCAATAAAAATGTATTCCAACATAATTCCTAATCCAAACGTGCAAAGTGTCTAAAAATGCCTGTGATATTGAATACATGTGAGTTTTACTAGATACAGTTGTTTTTCTATGGTTTGCAAATACAAAAATGAGGTATTACTCAATATGACTGTATACTGTAACACTCAATATGACTGTTATTTAAATATAACTCCTACACCACACATGGAAAATGGCTAATAATGCCTGAAATAATGCATCTTTGGGAGTTTTACTCGAAACATATGCTTTTTTAAATCCTGCAAATGCAAAAAGTAGTTTTTTACTCAATATGACTATAATGTTCTTAGAATCCTGAGATAATGCGAAAAAAGCAATAAAAATGTATTCAAACATAACTTCTAAACAACACATGCAAAATGGCTAATAATGCCTAGAGATATGTATTTTTGTTAGTAGTACTAGAAAAATGATCTTTTGTAAGGTTTCTAAAGACACAAGTTAGTTTTTTTTTTCAATATAACAGTGTGACTGTCAACCTAAATATGAAAGGTTTATAATCATAACTCCAAAACCAAACATGAAATTTGTCTAAAAAAGCCTGTAATATTGAATTTATGTGGGTTTGACCTGAATCGGGTATTTTGGAAAGGTTCAAAAATACAAAAATCAGGTTTTACTGGCCTCATATTGGTCAAACTCAAAATGTCAGTTTATGAAACATAACTCCAAAAATACACATGCAATATGTCTAATAATGCCTGAAGAAATGCATCTTTGAGAGTTTCCCTGAAAAAAAACCATTTGGTACCGTTTGCAAAAACAAAAAGTAATGTTTTACTCAATTTGACAGTAATGTACTTAGAATCCTGAGATAATGCGAATAAAGCAATAAAAATGTATTCCAACATAATTCCTAATCCAAACGTGCAAAGTGTCTAAAAATGCCTGTGATATTGAATATATGTGAGTTTTACTAGATACAGTTGTTTTTCTATGGTTTGCAAATACAAAAATTAGGTATTACTCAATATGACTGTATACTGTAACACTCAATATGACTGTATACTGTAACACTCAATATGACAGTTATTTAAACATAACTCCTACACCACACATGGAAAATGGCTAATAATGCCTGAAATAATGCATCTTTGGGAGTTTTACTCGAAACATATGCTTTTTTAAATCTTGCAAATGCAAAAAGTAGTTTTTTAATCAATATGACTATAATGTTCTTAGAATCCTGAGATAATGCGAAAAAAGCAATAAAAATGTATTCAAACATAACTTCTAAACAACACAATCAAAATGGCTAATAATGCCTAGAGATATGTATTTTTGTTAGTAGTACTAGAAAAATGATCTTTTGTAAGGTTTCTAAAGACACAAGTTAGTTTTTTTATTCAATATAACAGTGTGACTGTCAACCTAAATATGAAAGGTTTATAATCATAACTCCAAAACCAAACATGAACTTTGTCTAAAAAAGCCTGTAATATTGAATTTATGAGTTTGACCTGAATCAGGTATTTTGGAAAGGTTCAAAAATACAAAAATCAGGTTTTACTGGCCTCATATTGGTCAAACTCAAAATGTCAGTTTTTGAAACATAACTCCAAAAATACAAATGCAATATGTCTAATAATGCCTGAAGAAATGCATCTTTGAGAGTTTCCCTGAAAAAAAAAACATTTGGTACCGTTTGCAAAAACAAAAAGTAATGTTTTAATCAATTTGACAGTAATGTACTTAGAATCCTGAGATAATGCGAATAAAGCAATAAAAATGTATTCCAACATAATTCCTAATCCAAACGTGCAAAGTGTCTAAAAATGCCTGTGATATTGAATACATGTGAGTTTTACTAGATACAGTTGTTTTTCTATGGTTTGCAAATACAAAAATGAGGTATTACTCAATATAACTGTATACTGTAACACTCAATATGACAGTTATTTAAACATAACTCCTACACCACACATGGAAAATGGCTAATAATGCCTGAAATAATGCATCTTTGGGAGTTTTACTGGAAACATATGCTTTTTTAAATCTTGCAAATGCAAAAAGTAGTTTTTTACTCAATATGACTATAATGTTCTTAGAATCCTGAGATAATGCGAAAAAAGCAATAAAAATGTATTCAAACATAACTTCTAAACAACACATGCAAAATGGCTAATAATGCCTAGAGATATGTATTTTTGTTAGTAGTACTAGAAAAATGATCTTTTGTAAGGTTTCTAAAGACACAAGTTAGTTTTTTTTTTTTCAATATAACAGTGTGACTGTCAACCTAAATATGAAAGGTTTATAATCATAACTCCAAAACCAAACATGAAATTTGTCTAAAAAAGCCTGTAATATTGAATTTATGTGAGTTTGACCTGAATCAGGTATTTTGGAAAGGTTCAAAAATACAAAAATCAGGTTTTACTGTTCTCATATTGGTCAAACTCAAAATGTCAGTTTATGAAACATAACTCCAAAAATACACATGCAATATGTCTAATAATGCCTGAAGAAATGCATCTTTGAGAGTTCCCTGAAAAAAAACCATTTGGTACCGTTTGCAAAAACAAAAAGTAATGTTTTACTCAATTTGACAGTAATGTACTTAGAATCCTGAGATAATGCGAATAAAGCAATAAAAATGTATTCCAACATAATTCCTAATCCAAACGTGCAAAGTGTCTAAAAATGCCTGTGATATTGAATATATGTGAGTTTTACTAGATACAGTTGTTTTTCTATGGTTTGCAAATACAAAAATGAGGTATTACTCAATATGACTGTATACTGTAACACTCAATATGACTGTATACTGTAACACTCAATATGACAGTTATTTAAACATAACTCCTACACCACACATGGAAAATGGCTAATAATGCCTGAAATAATGCATCTTTGGGAGTTTTACTCGAAACATATGCTTTTTTAAATCTTGCAAATGCAAAAAGTAGTTTTTTACTCAATATGACTATAATGTTCTTAGAATCCTGAGATAATGCGAAAAAAGCAATAAAAATGTATTTAAACATAACTTCTAAACAACACATGCAAAATGGCTAATAATGCCTAGAGATATGTATTTTTGTTAGTAGTACTAGAAAAATTATCTTTTGTAAGGTTTCTAAAGACACAAGTTAGTTTTCTTTTCAATATAACAGTGTGACTGTCAACCTAAATATGAAAGGTTTATAATCATAACTCCAAAACCAAACATGAAATTTGTCTAAAAAAGCCTGTAATATTGAATTTATGTGAGTTTGACCTGAATCAGGTATTTTGGAAAGGTTCAAAAATACAAAAATCAGGTTTTACTGGCCTCATATTGGTCAAACTCAAAATGTCAGTTTATGAAACATAACTCCAAAAATACACATGCAATATGTCTAATAATGCCTGAAGAAATGCATCTTTGAGAGTTTCCCTGAAAAAAAAACATTTGGTACCGTTTGCAAAAACATAAAGTAATGTTTTACTCAATTTGACAGTAATGTACTTAGAATCCTGAGATAATGCGAATAAAGCAATAAAAATGTATTCCAACATAATTCCTAATCCAAACGTGCAAAGTGTCTAAAAATGCCTGTGATATTGAATACATGTGAGTTTTACTAGATACAGTTGTTTTTCTATGGTTTGCAAATACAAAAATGAGGTATTACTCAATATGACTGTATACTGTAACACTCAATATGACTGTTATTTAAATATAACTCCTACACCACACATGGAAAATGGCTAATAATGCCTGAAATAATGCATCTTTGGGAGTTTCCCTGAAAAAAAAACTTTAGGTACCGTTTGCAAAAACAAAAAGTAATGTTTTACTCAATTTGACAGTAATGTACTTAGAATCCTGAGATAATGCGAATAAAGCAATAAAAATGTATTCCAACATAATTCCTAATCCAAACGTGCAAAGTGTCTAAAAATGCCTGTGATATTGAATACATGTGAGTTTTACTAGATACAGTTGTTTTTCTATGGTTTGCAAATACAAAAATGAGGTATTACTCAATATGACTGTATACTGTAACACTCAATATGACAGTTATTTAAACATAACTCCTACACCACACATGGAAAATGGCTAATAATGCCTGAAATAATGCATCTTTGGGAGTTTTACTGGAAACATATGCTTTTTTAAATCTTGCAAATGCAATAAAGTAGTTTTTTAATCAATATGACTATAATGTTCTTAGAATCCTGAGATAATGCGAAAAAAGCAATAAAAATGTATTCAAACATAACTTCTAAACAACACATGCAAAATGGCTAATAATGCCTAGAGATATGTATTTTTGTTAGTAGTACTAGAAAAATGATCTTTTGTAAGGTTTCTAAAGACACAAGTTAGTTTTTTATTCAATATAACAGTGTGACTGTCAACCTAAATATGAAAGGTTTATAATCATAACTCCAAAACCAAACATGAACTTTGTCTAAAAAAGCCTGTAATATTGAATTTATGAGTTTGACCTGAATCAGGTATTTTGGAAAGGTTTAAAAATACAAAAATCAGGTTTTACTGGCCTCATATTGGTCAAACTCAAAATGTCAGTTTATGAAACATAACTCCAAAAATACACATGCAATATGTCTAATAATGCCTGAAGAAATGCATCTTTGAGAGTTTCCCTGAAAAAAAAAACATTTGGTACCGTTTGCAAAAACAAAAAGTAATGTTTTAATCAATTTGACAGTAATGTACTTAGAATCCTGAGATAATGCGAATAAAGCAATAAAAATGTATTCCAACATAATTCCTAATCCAAACGTGCAAAGTGTCTAAAAATGCCTGTGATATTGAATACATGTGAGTTTTACTAGATACAGTTGTTTTTCTATGGTTTGCAAATACAAAAATGAGGTATTACTCAATATGACTGTATACTGTAACACTCAATATGACAGTTATTTAAGCATAACTCCTACACCACACATGGAAAATGGCTAATAATGCCTGAAATAATGCATCTTTGGGAGTTTTACTCGAAACAAATGCTTTTTTAAATTTTGCAAATGCAAAAAGTAGTTTTTTACTCAATATGACTATAATGTTCTTAGAATCCTGAGATAATGCGAAAAAAGCAATAAAAATGTATTCAAACATAACTTCTAAACAACACATGCAAAATGGCTAATAATGCCTAGAGATATGTATTTTTGTTAGTAGTACTAGAAAAATGATCTTTTGTAAGGTTTCTAAAGACACAAGTTAGTTTTTTTTTTCAATATAACAGTGTGACTGTCAACCTAAATATGAAAGGTTTATAATCATAACTCCAAAACCAAACATGAAATTTGTCTAAAAAAGCCTGTAATATTGAATTTATGGGAGTTTGACCTGAATCAGGTATTTTGGAAAGGTTCAAAAATACAAAAATCAGGTTTTACTGTTCTCATATTGGTCAAACTCAAAATGTCAGTTTATGAAACATAACTCCAAAAATACACATGCAATATGTCTAATAATGCCTGAAGAAATGCATCTTTGAGAGTTTCCCTGAAAAAAAAACATTAGGTACCGTTTGCAAAAACAAAAAGTAATGTTTTACTCAATTTGACAGTAATGTACTTAGAATCCTGAGATAATGCGAATAAAGCAATAAAAATGTACTCCAACATAATTCCTAATCCAAATGTGCAAAATGTCTAAAAATGCCTGTGATATTGAATACATGTGAGTTTTACTAGATACAGTTGTTTTTCTATGGTTTGCAAATACAAAAATGAGGTATTACTCAATATGACTGTATACTGTAACACTCAATATGACTGTTATTTAAATGTAACTCCTACACCACACATGGAAAATGGCTAATAATGCCTGAAATAATGCATCTTTGGGAGTTTTACTCGAAACATATGCTTTTTTAAATCCTGCAAATGCAAAAAGTAGTTTTTTACTCAATATGACTATAATGTTCTTAGAATCCTGAGATAATGCGAAAAAAGCAATAAAAATGTATTCAAACATAACTTCTAAACAACACATGCAAAATGGCTAATAATGCCTAGAGATATGTATTTTTGTTAGTAGTACTAGAAAAATGATCTTTTGTAAGGTTTCTAAAGACACAAGTTAGTTTTTTTTTTTCAATATAACAGTGTGACTGTCAACCTAAATATGAAAGGTTTATAATCATAACTCCAAAACCAAACATGAAATTTGTCTAAAAAAGCCTGTAATATTGAATTTATGTGGGTTTGACCTGAATCAGGTATTTTGGAAAGGTTCAAAAATACAAAAATCAGGTTTTACTGGCCTCATATTGGTCAAACTCAAAATGTCAGTTTATGAAACATAACTCCAAAAATACACATGCAATATGTCTAATAATGCCTGAAGAAATGCATCTTTGAGAGTTTCCCTGAAAAAAAAACATTTGGTACCGTTTGCAAAAACAAAAAGTAATGTTTTACTCAATTTGACAGTAATGTACTTAGAATCCTGAGATAATGTGAATAAAGCAATAAAAATGTATTCCAACATAATTCCTAATCCAAACGTGCAAAGTGTCTAAAAATGCCTGTGATATTGAATACATGTGAGTTTTACTAGATACAGTTGTTTTTCTATGGTTTGCAAATACAAAAATGAGGTATTACTCAATATGACTGTATACTGTAACACTCAATATGACAGTTATTTAAACATAACTCCTACACCACACATGGAAAATGGCTAATAATGCCTGAAATAATGCATCTTTGGGAGTTTTACTCGAAATATATGCTTTTTTAAATCTTGCAAATGCAAAAAGTAGTTTTTTACTCAATATGACTATAATGTTCTTAGAATCCTGAGATAATGCGAAAAAAGCAATAAAAATGTATTCAAACATAACTTCTAAACAACACATGCAAAATGGCTAATAATGCCTAGAGATATGTATTTTTGTTAGTAGTACTAGAAAAATGATCTTTTGTAAGGTTTCTAAAGACACAAGTTAGTTGTTTTTTTTCAATATAACAGTGTGACTGTCAACCTAAATATGAAAGGTTTATAATCATAACTCCAAAACCAAACATGAAATTTGTCTAAAAAAGCCTGTAATATTGAATTTATGTGAGTTTGACCTGAATCAGGTATTTTGGAAAGGTTCAAAAATACAAAAATCAGGTTTTACTGGCCTCATATTGGTCAAACTCAAAATGTCAGTTTATGAAACATAACTCCAAAAATACACATGCAATATGTCTAATAATGCCTGAAGAAATGCATCTTTGAGAGTTTTCCTGAAAAAAAAACCATTTGGTACCGTTTGCAAAAACAAAAAGTAATGTTTTACTCAATTTGACAGTAATGTACTTAGAATCCTGAGATAATGCGAATAAAGCAATAAAAATGTATTCCAACATAATTCCTAATCCAAACGTGCAAAGTGTCTAAAATGCCTGTGATATTGAATACATGTGAGTTTTACTAGATACAGTTGTTTTTCTATGGTTTGCAAATACAAAAATGAGGTATTACTCAATATGACTGTATACTGTAACACTCAATATGACAGTTATTTAAACATAACTCCTACACCAAACATGGAAAATGGCTAATAATGGCTGAAATAATGCATCTTTGGGAGTTTTACTCGAAACATATGCTTTTTTAAATCTTGCAAATGCAAAAAGTAGTTTTTTACTCAATATGACTATAATGTTCTTAGAATCCTGAGATAATGCGAAAAAAGCAATAAAAATGTATTCAAACATAACTTCTAAACAACACATGCAAAATGGCTAATAATGCCTAGAGATATGTATTTTTTGTTAGTAGTACTAGAAAAAATATCTTTTGTAAGGTTTCTAAAGACACAAGTTAGTTTTTTTTATTCAATATAACAGTGTGACTGTCAACCTAAATATGAAAGGTTTATAATCATAACTCCAAAACCAAACATGAAGTTTGTCTAAAAAAGCATGTAATATTGAATTTATGTGAGTTTGACCTGAATCAGGTATTTTGGAAAGGTTCAAAAATACAAAAATCAGGTTTTACTGGCCTCATATTGGTCAAACTCAAAATGTCAGTTTATGAAACATAACTCCAAAAATACACATGCAATATGTCTAATAATGCCTGAAGAAATGCATCTTTGAGAGTTTCCCTGAAAAAAAACCTTTTGGTACCGTTTGTAAAAACAAAAAGTAATGTTTTACTCAATTTGACAGTAATGTACTTAGAATCCTGAGATAATGCGAATAAAGCAATAAAAATGTATTCCAACATAATTCCTAATCCAAACGTGCAAAGTGTCTAAAAAGGCCTGTGATATTGAATACATGTGAGTTTTACTAGATACAGTTGTTTTTCTATGGTTTGCAAATACAAAAATGAGGTATTACTCAATATGACTGTATACTGTAACACTCAATATGACAGTTATTTAAACATAACTCCTAAACCACACATGGAAAATGGCTAATAATGCCTGAAATAATGCATCTTTGGGAGTTTTACTCGAAACATATGCTTTTTAAAATCTTGCAAATGCAAAAAGTAGTTTTTTACTCAATGTGACTATAATGTTCTTTGAATCCTGAGAAAATGCGAAAAAAGCAATAAAAATGTATTCAAACATAACTTCTAAACAACACATGAAAAATGGCTAATAATGCCTAGAGATATGTATTTTTGTTAGTAGTACTAGAAAAATGATCTTTTGTAAGGTTTCTAAAAACACAAGTTAGTTTTTTTATTCAATATAACAGTGTGACTGTCAACCTAAATATGAAAGGTTTATAATCATAACTCCAAAACCAAACATGAACTTTGTCTAAAAAAGCCTGTAATATTGAATTTATGTGAGTTTGACCTGAGTCAGGTATTTTGGAAAGGTTCAAAAATACAAAAATCAGGTTTTACTGGCCTCATATTGGTCAAACTCAAAATGTCAGTTTATGAAACATAACTCCAAAAATACACATGCAATATGTCTAATAATGCCTGAAGAAATGCATCTTTGAGAGTTTCCCTGAAAAAAAAACATTTGGTACCGTTTGCAAAAACAAAAAGTAATGTTTTACTCAATTTGACAGTAATGTACTTAGAATCCTGAGATAATGCGAATAAAGCAATAAAAATGTATTCCAACATAATTCCTAATCCAAACGTGCAAAGTGTCTAAAAATGCCTGTGATATTGAATACATGTGAGTTTTACTAGATACCGTTGTTTTTCTATGGTTTGCAAATACAAAAATGAGGTATTACTCAATATGACTGTATACTGTAACACTCAATATGACAGTTATTTAAACATAACTCCTACACCACACATGGAAAATGGCTAATAATGCCTGAAATAATGCATCTTTGGGAGTTTTACTGGAAACATATGCTTTTTTAAATCTTGCAAATGCAAAAAGTAGTTTTTTAATCAATATGACTATAATGTTCTTAGAATCCTGAGATAATGCAAAAAAAGCAATAAAAATGTATTCAAACATAACTTCTAAACAACACATGCAAAATGGCTAATAATGCCTAGAGATATGTATTTTTGTTAGTAGTACTAGAAAAATGATCTTTTGTAAGGTTTCTAAAGACACAAGTTAGTTTTTTTATTCAATATAACAGTGTGACTGTCAACCTAAATATGAAAGGTTTATAATCACAACTCCAAAACCAAACATGAACTTTGTCTAAAAAAGCCTGTAATATTGAATTTATGAGTTTGACCTGAATCAGGTATTTTGGAAAGGTTCAAAAATACAAAAATCAGGTTTTACTGGCCTCATATTGGTCAAACTCAAAATGTCAGTTTATGAAACATAACTCCAAAAATACAAATACAATATGTCTAACAATGCCTGAAGAAATGCATCTTTGAGAGTTTCCCTGAAAAAAAAAACATTTGGTACCGTTTGCAAAAACAAAAAGTAATGTTTTAATCAATTTGACAGTAATGTACTTAGAATCCTGAGATAATGCGAATAAAGCAATAAAAATGTATTCCAACATAATTCCTAATCCAAACGTGCAAAGTGTCTAAAAATGCCTGCGATATTGAATACATGTGAGTTTTACTAGATACAGTTGTTTTTCTATGGTTTGCAAATACAAAAATGAGGTATTACTCAATATGACTGTATACTGTAACACTCAATATGACAGTTATTTAAACATAACTCCTACACCACACATGGAAAATGGCTAATAATGCCTGAAATAATGCATCTTTGGGAGTTTTACTCGAAACATATGCTTTTTTAAATCTTGCAAATGCAAAAAGTAGTTTTTTACTCAATATGACTATAATGTTCTTAGAATCCTGAGATAATGCGAAAAAAGCAATAAAAATGTATTCAAACATAACTTCTAAACAACACATGCAAAATGGCTAATAATGCCTAGAGATATGTATTTTTGTTAGTAGTACTAGAAAAATGATCTTTTGTAAGGTTTCTAAAGACACAAGTTAGTTTTTTTTTTCAATATAACAGTGTGACTGTCAACCTAAATATGAAAGGTTTATAATCATAACTCCAAAACCAAACATGAAATTTGTCTAAAAAAGCCTGTAATATTGAATTTATGTGAGTTTGACCTGAATCAGGTATTTTGGAAAGGTTCAAAAATACAAAAATCAGGTTTTACTGTTCTCATATTGGTCAAACTCAAAATGTCAGTTTATGAAACATAACTCCAAAAATACACATGCAATATGTCTAATAATGCCTGAAGAAATGCATCTTTGAGAGTTTCCCTGAAAAAAAAACATTAGGTACCGTTTGCAAAAACAAAAAGTAATGTTTTACTCAATTTGACAGTAATGTACTTAGAATCCTGAGATAATGCGAATAAAGCAATAAAAATGTACTCCAACATAATTCCTAATCCAAATGTGCAAAATGTCTAAAAATGCCTGTGATATTGAATACATGTGAGTTTTACTAGATACAGTTGTTTTTCTATGGTTTGCAAATACAAAAATGAGGTATTACTCAATATGACTGTATACTGTAACACTCAATATGACTGTTATTTAAATATAACTCCTACACCACACATGGAAAATGGCTAATAATGCCTGAAATAATGCATCTTTGGGAGTTTTACTCGAAACATATGCTTTTTTAAATCCTGCAAATGCAAAAAGTAGTTTTTTACTCAATATGACTATAATGTTCTTAGAATCCTGAGATAATGCGAAAAAAGCAATAAAAATGTATTCAAACATAACTTCTAAACAACACATGCAAAATGGCTAATAATGCCTAGAGATATGTATTTTTGTTAGTAGTACTAGAAAAATGATCTTTTGTAAGATATCTAAAGACACAAGTTAGTTTTTTTTTTTCAATATAACAGTGTGACTGTCAACCTAAATATGAAAGGTTTATAATCATAACTCCAAAACCAAACATGAACTTTGTCTAAAAAGCCTGTAATATTGAATTTATGTGAGTTTGACCTGAATCAGGTATTTTGGAAAGGTTCAAAAATACAAAAATCAGGTTTTACTGGCCTCATATTGGTCAAACTCAAAATGTCAGTTTATGAAACATAACTCCAAAAATACACATGCAATATGTCTAATAATGCCTGAAGAAATGCATCTTTGAGAGTTTTCCTGAAAAAAAAAACATTTGGTACCGTTTGCAAAAACAAAAAGTAATGTTTTACTCAATTTGACAGTAATGTACTTAGAATCCTGAGATAATGCGAATAAAGCAATAAAAATGTATTCCAACATAATTCCTAATCCAAACGTGCAAAGTGTCTAAAATGCCTGTGATATTGAATACATGTGAGTTTTACTAGATACAGTTGTTTTTCTATGGTTTGCAAATACAAAAATGAGGTATTACTCAATATGACTGTATACTGTAACACTCAATATGACAGTTATTTAAACATAACTCCTACACCAAACATGGAAAATGGCTAATAATGCCTGAAATAATGCATCTTTGGGAGTTTTACTCGAAACATATGCTTTTTTAAATCTTGCAAATGCAAAAAGTAGTTTTTTACTCAATATGACTATAATGTTCTTAGAATCCTGAGATAATGCGAAAAAAGCAATAAAAATGTATTCAAACATAACTTCTAAACAACACATGCAAAATGGCTAATAATGCCTAGAGATATGTATTTTTTGTTAGTAGTACTAGAAAAAATATCTTTTGTAAGGTTTCTAAAGACACAAGTTGGTTTTTTTTATTCAATATAACAGTGTGACTGTCAACCTAAATATGAAAGGTTTATAATCATAACTCCAAAACCAAACATGAACTTTGTCTAAAAAAGCCTGTAATATTGAATTTATGTGAGTTTGACCTGAATCAGGTATTTTGGAAAGGTTCAAAAATACAAAAATCAGGTTTTACTGGCCTCATATTGGTCAAACTCAAAATGTCAGTTTATGAAACATAACTCCAAAAATACACATGCAATATGTCTAATAATGCCTGAAGAAATGCATCTTTGAGAGTTTCCCTGAAAAAAAAACATTTGGTACCGTTTGCAAAAACATAAAGTAATGTTTTACTCAATTTGACAGTAATGTACTTAGAATCCTGAGATAATGCGAATAAAGCAATAAAAATGTATTCCAACATAATTCCTAATCCAAACGTGCAAAGTGTCTAAAAATGCCTGTGATATTGAATACATGTGAGTTTTACTAGATACAGTTGTTTTTCTATGGTTTGCAAATACAAAAATGAGGTATTACTCAATATGACTGTATACTGTAACACTCAATATGACTGTTATTTAAATATAACTCCTACACCACACATGGAAAATGGCTAATAATGCCTGAAATAATGCATCTTTGGGAGTTTTACTCGAAACATATGCTTTTTTAAATCCTGCAAATGCAAAAAGTAGTTTTTTACTCAATATGACTATAATGTTCTTAGAATCCTGAGATAATGCGAAAAAAGCAATAAAAATGTATTCAAACATAACTTCTAAACAACACATGCAAAATGGCTAATAATGCCTAGAGATATGTATTTTTGTTAGTAGTACTAGAAAAATGATCTTTTGTAAGGTTTCTAAAGACACAAGTTAGTTTTTTTTTTGAATATAACAGTGTGACTGTCAACCTAAATATGAAAGGTTTATAATCATAACTCCAAAACCAAACATGAAATTTGTCTAAAAAAGCCTGTAATATTGAATTTATGTGGGTTTGACCTGAATCAGGTATTTTGGAAAGGTTCAAAAATACAAAAATCAGGTTTTACTGGCCTCATATTGGTCAAACTCAAAATGTCAGTTTATGAAACATAACTCCAAAAATACACATGCAATATGTCTAATAATGCCTGAAGAAATGCATCTTTGAGAGTTTCCCTGAAAAAAAAACATTTGGTACCGTTTGCAAAAACAAAAAGTAATGTTTTACTCAATTTGACAGTAATGTACTTAGAATCCTGAGATAATGTGAATAAAGCAATAAAAATGTATTCCAACATAATTCCTAATCCAAACGTGCAAAGTGTCTAAAAATGCCTGTGATATTGAATACATGTGAGTTTTACTAGATACAGTTGTTTTTCTATGGTTTGCAAATACAAAAATGAGGTATTACTCAATATGACTGTATACTGTAACACTCAATATGACAGTTATTTAAACATAACTCCTACACCACACATGGAAAATGGCTAATAATGCCTGAAATAATGCATCTTTGGGAGTTTTACTCGAAACATATGCTTTTTTAAATCTTGCAAATGCAAAAAGTAGTTTTTTACTCAATATGACTATAATGTTCTTAGAATCCTGAGATAATGCGAAAAAAGCAATAAAAATGTATTCAAACATAACTTCTAAACAACACATGCAAAATGGCTAATAATGCCTAGAGATATGTATTTTTGTTAGTAGTACTAGAAAAATGATCTTTTGTAAGGTTTCTAAAGACACAAGTTAGTTGTTTTTTTTCAATATAACAGTGTGACTGTCAACCTAAATATGAAAGGTTTATAATCATAACTCCAAAACCAAACATGAAATTTGTCTAAAAAAGCCTGTAATATTGAATTTATGTGAGTTTGACCTGAATCAGGTATTTTGGAAAGGTTCACAAATACAAAAATCAGGTTTTACTGGCCTCATATTGGTCAAACTCAAAATGTCAGTTTATGAAACATAACTCAAAAAATACACATGCAATATGTCTAATAATGCCTGAAGAAATGCATCTTTGAGAGTTTTCCTGAAAAAAAAAACATTTGGTACCGTTTGCAAAAACAAAAAGTAATGTTTTACTCAATTTGACAGTAATGTACTTAGAATCCTGAGATAATGCGAATAAAGCAATAAAAATGTATTCCAACATAATTCCTAATCCAAACGTGCAAAGTGTCTAAAATGCCTGTGATATTGAATACATGTGAGTTTTACTAGATACAGTTGTTTTTCTATGGTTTGCAAATACAAAAATGAGGTATTACTCAATATGACTGTATACTGTAACACTCAATATGACAGTTATTTAAACATAACTCCTACACCAAACATGGAAAATGGCTAATAATGCCTGAAATAATGCATCTTTGGGAGTTTTACTCGAAACATATGCTTTTTTAAATCTTGCAAATGCAAAAAGTAGTTTTTTACTCAATATGACTATAATGTTCTTAGAATCCTGAGATAATGCGAAAAAAGCAATAAAAATGTATTCAAACATAACTTCTAAACAACACATGCAAAATGGCTAATAATGCCTAGAGATATGTATTTTTTGTTAGTAGTACTAGAAAAAATATCTTTTGTAAGGTTTCTAAAGACACAAGTTGGTTTTTTTTATTCAATATAACAGTGTGACTGTCAACCTAAATATGAAAGGTTTATAATCATAACTCCAAAACCAAACATGAACTTTGTCTAAAAAAGCCTGTAATATTGAATTTATGTGAGTTTGACCTGAATCAGGTATTTTGGAAAGGTTCAAAAATACAAAAATCAGGTTTTACTGGCCTCATATTGGTCAAACTCAAAATGTCAGTTTATGAAACATAACTCCAAAAATACACATGCAATATGTCTAATAATGCCTGAAGAAATGCATCTTTGAGAGTTTCCCTGAAAAAAAAACTTTAGGTACCGTTTGCAAAAACAAAAAGTAATGTTTTACTCAATTTGACAGTAATGTACTTAGAATCCTGAGATAATGCGAATAAAGCAATAAAAATGTATTCCAACATAATTCCTAATCCAAACGTGCAAAGTGTCTAAAAATGCCTGTGATATTGAATACATGTGAGTTTTACTAGATACAGTTGTTTTTCTATGGTTTGCAAACACAAAAATGAGGTATTACTCAATATGACTGTATACTGAAACACTCAATATGACAGTTATTTAAACATAACTCCTACACCACACATGGAAAATGGCTAATAATGCCTGAAATAATGCATCTTTGGGAGTTTTACTGGAAACATATGCTTTTTTAAATCTTGCAAATGCAAAAAGTAGTTTTTTAATCAATATGACTATAATGTTCTTAGAATCCTGAGATAATGCGAAAAAAGCAATAAAAATGTATTCAAACATAACTTCTAAACAACACATGCAAAATGGCTAATAATGCCTAGAGATATGTATTTTTGTTAGGAGTACTAGAAAAATGATCTTTTGTAAGGTTTCTAAAGACACAAGTTAGTTTTTTTATTCAATATAACAGTGTGACTGTCAACCTAAATATGAAAGGTTTATAATCATAACTCCAAAACCAAACATGAACTTTGTCTAAAAAAGCCTGTAATATTGAATTTATGAGTTTGACCTGAATCAGGTATTTTGGAAAGGTTCAAAAATACAAAAAACAGGTTTTACTGGCCTCATATTGGTCAAACTCAAAATGTCAGTTTATGAAACATAACTCCAAAAATACAAATGCAATATGTCTAATAATGCCTGAAGAAATGCATCTTTGAGAGTTTCCCTGAAAAAAAAAACATTTGGTACCGTTTGCAAAAACAAAAAGTAATGTTTTACTCAATTTGACAGTAATGTACTTAGAATCCTGAGATAATGCGAATAAAGCAATAAAAATGTATTCCAACATAATTCCTAATCCAAACGTGCAAAGTGTCTAAAAATGCCTGTGATATTGAATACATGTGAGTTTTACTAGATACAGTTTTTTTTCTATGGTTTGCAAATACAAAAATGACGTATTACTCAATATGACTGTATACTGTAACACTCAATATGACAGTTATTTAAACATAACTCCTACACCACACATGGAAAATGGCTAATAATGCCTGAAATAATGCATCTTTGGGAGTTTTACTCGAAACATATGCTTTTTTAAATCTTGCAAATGCAAAAAGTAGTTTTTTACTCAATATGACTATAATGTTCTTAGAATCCTGAGATAATGCGAAAAAAGCAATAAAAATGTATTCAAACATAACTTCTAAACAACACATGCAAAATGGCTAATAATGCCTAGAGATATGTATTTTTGTTAGTAGTACTAGAAAAATGATCTTTTGTAAGGTTTCTAAAGACACAAGTTAGTTTTTTTTTTCAATATAACAGTGTGACTGTCAACCTAAATATGAAAGGTTTATAATCATAACTCCAAAACCAAACATGAAATTTGTCTAAAAAAGCCTGTAATATTGAATTTATGTGAGTTTTACCTGAATCAGGTATTTTGGAAAGGTTCAAAAATATAAAAATCAGGTTTTACTGGCCTCATATTGGTCAAACTCAAAATGTCAGTTTATGAAACATAACTCCAAAAATACACATGCAATATGTCTAATAATGCCTGAAGAAATGCATCTTTGAGAGTTTCCCTGAAAAAAAAACATTAGGTACCGTTTGCAAAAACAAAAAGTAATGTTTTACTCAATTTGACAGTAATGTACTTAAAATCCTGAGATAATTCGAATAAAGCAATAACAATGTATTCCAACATAATTCCTAATCCAAACGTGCAAAATGTCTAAAAATGCCTGTGATATTGAATACATGTGAGTTTTACTAGATACAGTTGTTTTTCTATGGTTTGCAAATACAAAAATGAGGTATTACTCAATATGACTGTATACTGTAACACTCAATATGACAGTTATTTAAATATAACTCCTACACCACACATGGAAAATGGCTAATAATGCCTGAAATAATGCATCTTTGGGAGTTTTACTCGAAACATATGCTTTTTTAAATCCTGCAAATGCAAAAAGTAGTTTTTTACTCAATATGACTATAATGTTCTTAGAATCCTGAGATAATGCGAAAAAAGCAATACAAATGTATTCAAACATAACTTCTAAACAACACATGCAAAATGGCTAATAATGCCTAGAGATATGTATTTTTGTTAGTAGTACTAGAAAAATGATCTTTTGTAAGGTTTCTAAAGACACAAGTTAGTTTTTTTTTTCAATATAACAGTGTGACTGTCAACCTAAATATGAAAGGTTTATAATCATAACTCCAAAACCAAACATGAAATTTGTCTAAAAAAGCCTGTAATATTGAATTTATGTGAGTTTTACCTGAATCAGGTATTTTGGAAAGGTTCAAAAATACAAAAATCAGGTTTTACTGGCCTCATATTGGTCAAACTCAAAATGTCAGTTTATGAAACATAACTCCAAAAATACACATGCAATATGTCTAATAATGCCTGAAGAAATGCATCTTTGAGAGTTTTCCTGAAAAAAAAAAACATTTGGTACCGTTTGCAAAAACAAAAAGTAATGTTATTCAATTTGACAGTAATGTACTTAGAATCCTGAGATAATGCGAATAAAGCAATAAAAATGTATTCCAACATAATTCCTAATCCAAACGTGCAAAGTGTCTAAAATGCCTGTGATATTGAATACATGTGAGTTTTACTAGATACAGTTGTTTTTCTATGGTTTGCAAATACAAAAATGAGGTATTACTCAATATGACTGTATACTGTAACACTCAATATGACAGTTATTTAAACATAACTCCTACACCACACATGGAAAATGGCTAATAATGCCTGAAATAATGCATCTTTGGTGTTTTACTCGAAACATATGCTTTTTAAAATCTTGCAAATGCAAAAAGTAGTTTTTTACTCAATGTGACTATAATGTTCTTAGAATCCTGAGAAAATGCGAAAAAAGCAATAAAAATGTATTCAAACATAACTTCTAAACAACACATGCAAAATGGCTAATAATGCCTAGAGATATGTATTTTTGTTAGTAGTACTAGAAAAAAGATCTTTTGTAAGGTTTCTAAAGACACAAGTAATTTTTTTTATTCAATATAACAGTGTGACTGTCAATCTAAATATGAAAGGTTTATAATCATAACTCCAAAACCAAACATGAACTTTGTCTAAAAAAGCCTGTAATATTGAATTTATGTGAGTTTGACCTGAATCAGGTATTTTGGAAAGGTTCAAAAATACAAAAATCAGGTTTTACTGGCCTCATATTGGTCAAACTCAAAATGTCAGTTTATGAAACATAACTCCAAAAATACACATGCAATATGTCTAATAATACCTGAAGAAATGCATCTTTAAGAGTTTCCCTGAAAAAAAAACATTTGGTACCGTTTGCAAAAACAAAAAGTAATGTTTTACTCAATTTGACAGTAATGTACTTAGAATCCTGAGATAATGCGAATAAAGCAATAAAAATGTATTCCAACATAATTCCTAATCCAAACGTGCAAATTGTCTAAAAATGCCTGTGATATTGAATACATGTGAGTTTTACTAGATACAGTTGTTTTTCTATGGTTTGCAAATACAAAAATTAGGTATTACTCAATATGACTGTATACTGTAACACTCAATATGACAGTTATTTAAACATAACTCCTACACCACACATGGAAAATGGCTAATAATGCCTGAAATAATGCATCTTTGGGAGTTTTACTGGAAACATATGCTTTTTTAAATCTTGCAAATGCAAAAAGTAGTTTTTTACTCAATATGACTATAATGTTCTTAGAATCCTGAGATAATGCCAAAAAAGCAATAAAAATGTATTCAAACATAACTTCTAAACAACACATGCAAAATGGCTAATCATGCCTAGAGATATGTATTTGTGTTAGTAGTACTAGAAAAATGATCTATTGTAAGGTTTCTAAAGACACAAGTTAGTTTTTTTATTCAATATAACAGTGTGACTGTCAACCTAAATATCAATCAATCAATCAATGTTTACTTATATAGCCCTAAATCACTAGTGTCTCAAAGGGCTGCACAAACCACCACGACATCCTCGGTAGGCCCACATAAGGGCAAGGAAAACTCACACCCAGTGGGACATCGGTGACAATAATGATCCAGTGGGACATCTGTGACAATAATGATTATGAGAACCTTAGATGAAAGGTTTATAATCATAACTCCAAAACCAAACATGAACTTTGTCTAAAAAAGCCTGTAATATTGAATTTATGTGAGTTTGACCTGAATCAGGTATTTTGGAAAGGTTCAAAAATACAAAAATCAGGTTTTACTGGCCTCATATTGGTCAAACTCAAAATGTCAGTTTATGAAACATAACTCCAAAAATACACATGCAATATGTCTAATAATGCCTGAAGAAATTCATCTTTGAGAGTTTTCCTGAAAAAAAAAACATTTGGTACCGTTTGCAAAAACAAAAAGTAATGTTTTACTCAATTTGACAGTAATGTACTTAGAATCCTGAGATAATGCGAATAAAGCAATAAAAATGTATTCCAACATAATTCCTAATCCAAACGTGCAAAGTGTCTAAAATGCCTGTGATATTGAATACATGTGAGTTTTACTAGATACAGTTGTTTTTCTATGGTTTGCAAATACAAAAATGAGGTATTACTCAATATGACTGTATACTGTAACACTCAATATGACAGTTATTTAAACATAACTCCTACACCAAACATGGAAAATGGCTAATAATGCCTGAAATAATGCATCTTTGGGAGTTTTACTCGAAACATATGCTTTTTTAAATCTTGCAAATGCAAAAAGTAGTTTTTTACTCAATATGACTATAATGTTCTTAGAATCCTGAGATAATGCGAAAAAAGCAATAAAAATGTATTCAAACATAACTTCTAAACAACACATGCAAAATGGCTAATAATGCCTAGAGATATGTATTTTTTGTTAGTAGTACTAGAAAAAATATCTTTTGTAAGGTTTCTAAAGACACAAGTTAGTTTTTTTTATTCAATATAACAGTGTGACTGTCAACCTAAATATGAAAGGTTTATAATCATAACTCCAAAACCAAACATGAAGTTTGTCTAAAAAAGCATGTAATATTGAATTTATGTGAGTTTGACCTGAATCAGGTATTTTGGAAAGGTTCAAAAATACAAAAATCAGGTTTTACTGGCCTCATATTGGTCAAACTCAAAATGTCAGTTTATGAAACATAACTCCAAAAATACACATGCAATATGTCTAATAATGCCTGAAGAAATGCATCTTTGAGAGTTTCCCTGAAAAAAAACCTTTTGGTACCGTTTGTAAAAACAAAAAGTAATGTTTTACTCAATTTGACAGTAATGTACTTAGAATCCTGAGATAATGCGAATAAAGCAATAAAAATGTATTCCAACATAATTCCTAATCCAAACGTGCAAAGTGTCTAAAAAGGCCTGTGATATTGAATACATGTGAGTTTTACTAGATACAGTTGTTTTTCTATGGTTTGCAAATACAAAAATGAGGTATTACTCAATATGACTGTATACTGAAACACTCAATATGACAGTTATTTAAACATAACTCCTACACCACACATGGAAAATGGCTAATAATGCCTGAAATAATGCATCTTTGGGAGTTTTACTGGAAACATATGCTTTTTTAAATCTTGCAAATGCAAAAAGTAGTTTTTTAATCAATATGACTATAATGTTCTTAGAATCCTGAGATAATGCGAAAAAAGCAATAAAAATGTATTCAAACATAACTTCTAAACAACACATGCAAAATGGCTAATAATGCCTAGAGATATGTATTTTTGTTAGGAGTACTAGAAAAATGATCTTTTGTAAGGTTTCTAAAGACACAAGTTAGTTTTTTTATTCAATATAACAGTGTGACTGTCAACCTAAATATGAAAGGTTTATAATCATAACTCCAAAACCAAACATGAACTTTGTCTAAAAAAGCCTGTAATATTGAATTTATGAGTTTGACCTGAATCAGGTATTTTGGAAAGGTTCAAAAATACAAAAATCAGGTTTTACTGGCCTCATATTGGTCAAACTCAAAATGTCAGTTTATGAAACATAACTCCAAAAATACAAATGCAATATGTCTAATAATGCCTGAAGAAATGCATCTTTGAGAGTTTCCCTGAAAAAAAAAACATTTGGTACCGTTTGCAAAAACAAAAAGTAATGTTTTAATCAATTTGACAGTAATGTACTTAGAATCCTGAGATAATGCGAATAAAGCAATAAAAATGTATTCCAACATAATTCCTAATCCAAACGTGCAAAGTGTCTAAAAATGCCTGTGATATTGAATACATGTGAGTTTTACTAGATACAGTTTTTTTTCTATGGTTTGCAAATACAAAAATGACGTATTACTCAATATGACTGTATACTGTAACACTCAATATGACAGTTATTTAAACATAACTCCTACACCACACATGGAAAATGGCTAATAATGCCTGAAATAATGCATCTTTGGGAGTTTTACTCGAAACATATGCTTTTTTAAATCTTGCAAATGCAAAAAGTAGTTTTTTACTCAATATGACTATAATGTTCTTAGAATCCTGAGATAATGCGAAAAAAGCAATAAAAATGTATTCAAACATAACTTCTAAACAACACATGCAAAATGGCTAATAATGCCTAGAGATATGTATTTTTGTTAGTAGTACTAGAAAAATGATCTTTTGTAAGGTTTCTAAAGACACAAGTTAGTTTTTTTTTTCAATATAACAGTGTGACTGTCAACCTAAATATGAAAGGTTTATAATCATAACTCCAAAACCAAACATGAAATTTGTCTAAAAAAGCCTGTAATATTGAATTTATGTGAGTTTGACCTGAATCAGGTATTTTGGAAAGGTTCAAAAATATAAAAATCAGGTTTTACTGGCCTCATATTGGTCAAACTCAAAATGTCAGTTTATGAAACATAACTCCAAAAATACACATGCAATATGTCTAATAATGCCTGAAGAAATGCATCTTTGAGAGTTTCCCTGAAAAAAAAACATTAGGTACCGTTTGCAAAAACAAAAAGTAATGTTTTACTCAATTTGACAGTAATGTACTTAGAATCCTGAGATAATTCGAATAAAGCAATAAAAATGTATTCCAACATAATTCCTAATCCAAACGTGCAAAATGTCTAAAAATGCCTGTGATATTGAATACATGTGAGTTTTACTAGATACAGTTGTTTTTCTATGGTTTGCAAATACAAAAATGAGGTATTACTCAATATGACTGTATACTGTAACACTCAATATGACAGTTATTTAAATATAACTCCTACACCACACATGGAAAATGGCTAATAATGCCTGAAATAATGCATCTTTGGGAGTTTTACTCGAAACATATGCTTTTTTAAATCCTGCAAATGCAAAAAGTAGTTTTTTACTCAATATGACTATAATGTTCTTAGAATCCTGAGATAATGCGAAAAAAGCAATAAAAATGCATTCAAACATAACTTCTAAACAACACATGCAAAATGGCTAATAATGCCTAGAGATATGTATTTTTGTTAGTAGTACTAGAAAAATGATCTTTTGTAAGGTTTCTAAAGACACAAGTTAGTTTTTTTTTTCAATATAACAGTGTGACTGTCAACCTAAATATGAAAGGTTTATAATCATAACTCCAAAACCAAACATGAAATTTGTCTAAAAAGCCTGTAATATTGAATTTATGTGAGTTTGACCTGAATCAGGTATTTTGGAAAGGTTCAAAAATACAAAAATCAGGTTTTACTGGCCTCATATTGGTCAAACTCAAAATGTCAGTTTATGAAACATAACTCCAAAAATACAAATGCAATATGTCTAATAATGCCTGAAGAAATGCATCTTTGAGAGTTTTCCTGAAAAAAAAAAACATTTGGTACCGTTTGCAAAAACAAAAAGTAATGTTATTCAATTTGACAGTAATGTACTTAGAATCCTGAGATAATGCGAATAAAGCAATAAAAATGTATTCCAACATAATTCCTAATCCAAACGTGCAAAGTGTCTAAAATGCCTGTGATATTGAATACATGTGAGTTTTACTAGATACAGTTGTTTTTCTATGGTTTGCAAATACAAAAATGAGGTATTACTCAATATGACTGTATACTGTAACACTCAATATGACAGTTATTTAAACATAACTCCTACACCACACATGGAAAATGGCTAATAATGCCTGAAATAATGCATCTTTGGTGTTTTACTCGAAACATATGCTTTTTAAAATCTTGCAAATGCAAAAAGTAGTTTTTTACTCAATGTGACTATAATGTTCTTAGAATCCTGAGAAAATGCGAAAAAAGCAATAAAAATGTATTCAAACATAACTTCTAAACAACACATGCAAAATGGCTAATAATGCCTAGAGATATGTATTTTTGTTAGTAGTACTAGAAAAAAGATCTTTTGTAAGGTTTCTAAAGACACAAGTAATTTTTTTTATTCAATATAACAGTGTGACTGTCAATCTAAATATGAAAGGTTTATAATCATAACTCCAAAACCAAACATGAACTTTGTCTAAAAAAGCCTGTAATATTGAATTTATGTGAGTTTGACCTGAATCAGGTATTTTGGAAAGGTTCAAAAATACAAAAATCAGGTTTTACTGGCCTCATATTGGTCAAACTCAAAATGTCAGTTTATGAAACATAACTCCAAAAATACACATGCAATATGTCTAATAATACCTGAAGAAATGCATCTTTAAGAGTTTCCCTGAAAAAAAAACATTTGGTACCGTTTGCAAAAACAAAAAGTAATGTTTTACTCAATTTGACAGTAATGTACTTAGAATCCTGAGATAATGCGAATAAAGCAATAAAAATGTATTCCAACATAATTCCTAATCCAAACGTGCAAAGTGTCTAAAAATGCCTGTGATATTGAATACATGTGAGTTTTACTAGATACAGTTGTTTTTCTATGGTTTGCAAATACAAAAATGAGGTATTACTCAATATGACTGTATACTGTAACACTCAATATGACAGTTATTTAAACATAACTCCTACACCACACATGGAAAATGGCTAATAATGCCTGAAATAATGCATCTTTGGGAGTTTTACTCGAAACATATGCTTTTTTAAATCTTGCAAATGCAAAAAGTAGTTTTTTACTCAATATGACTATAATGTTCTTAGAATCCTGAGATAATGCGAAAAAAGCAATAAAAATGTATTCAAACATAACTTCTAAACAACACATGCAAAATGGCTAATAATGCCTAGAGATATGTATTTTTGTTAGTAGTACTAGAAAAATGATCTTTTGTAAGGTTTCTAAAGACACAAGTTAGTTTTTTTTTTCAATATAACAGTGTGACTGTCAACCTAAATATGAAAGGTTTATAATCATAACTCCAAAACCAAACATGAAATTTGTCTAAAAAAGCCTGTAATATTGAATTTATGTGAGTTTGACCTGAATCAGGTATTTTGGAAAGGTTCAAAAATAAGAAAATTAGGTTTTACTGTTCTCATATTGGTCAAACTCAAAATGTCAGTTTATGAAACATAACTCCAAAAATACACATGCAATATGTCTAATAATGCCTGAAGAAATGCATCTTTGAGAGTTTCCCTGAAAAAAAAACATTAGGTACCGTTTGCAAAAACAAAAAGTAATGTTTTACTCAATTTGACAGTAATGTACTTAGAATCCTGAGATAATGCGAATAAAGCAATACAAATGTACTCCAACATAATTCCTAATCCAAATGTGCAAAATGTCTAAAAATGCCTGTGATATTGAATACATGTGAGTTTTACTAGATACAGTTGTTTTTCTATGGTTTGCAAATACAAAAATGAGGTATTACTCAATATGACTGTATACTGTAACACTCAATATGACTGTTATTTAAATATAACTCCTACACCACACATGGAAAATGGCTAATAATGCCTGAAATAATGCATCTTTGGGAGTTTTACTCGAAACATATGCTTTTTTAAATCCTGCAAATGCAAAAAGTAGTTTTTTACTCAATATGACTATAATGTTCTTAGAATCCTGAGATAATGCGAAAAAAGCAATAAAAATGTATTCAAACATAACTTCTAAACAACACATGCAAAATGGCTAATAATGCCTAGAGATATGTATTTTTGTTAGTAGTACTAGAAAAATGATCTTTTGTAAGATATCTAAAGACACAAGTTAGTTTGTTTTTTTCAATATAACAGTGTGACTGTCAACCTAAATATGAAAGGTTTATAATCATAACTCCAAAACCAAACATGAACTTTGTCTAAAAAAGCCTGTAATATTGAATTTATGTGAGTTTGACCTGAATCAGGTATTTTGGAAAGGTTCAAAAATACAAAAATCAGGTTTTACTGGCCTCATATTGGTCAAACTCAAAATGTCAGTTTATGAAACATAACTCCAAAAATACACATGCAATATGTCTAATAATACCTGAAGAAATGCATCTTTAAGAGTTTCCCTGAAAAAAAAACATTTGGTACCGTTTGCAAAAACAAAAAGTAATGTTTTACTCAATTTGACAGTAATGTACTTAGAATCCTGAGATAATGCGAATAAAGCAATAAAAATGTATTCCAACATAATTCCTAATCCAAACGTGCAAAGTGTCTAAAAATGCCTGTGATATTGAATACATGTGAGTTTTACTAGATACAGTTGTTTTTCTATGGTTTGCAAATACAAAAATGAGGTATTACTCAATATGACTGTATACTGTAACACTCAATATGACAGTTATTTAAACATAACTCCTACACCACACATGGAAAATGGCTAATAATGCCTGAAATAATGCATCTTTGGGAGTTTTACTGGAAACATATGCTTTTTTAAATCTTGCAAATGCAAAAAGTAGTTTTTTACTCAATATGACTATAATGTTCTTAGAATCCTGAGATAATGCCAAAAAAGCAATAAAAATGTATTCAAACATAACTTCTAAACAACACATGCAAAATGGCTAATCATGCCTAGAGATATGTATTTGTGTTAGTAGTACTAGAAAAATGATCTTTTGTAAGGTTTCTAAAGACACAAGTTAGTTTTTTTATTCAATATAACAGTGTGACTGTCAACCTAAATATCAATCAATCAATCAATGTTTACTTATATAGCCCTAAATCACTAGTGTCTCAAAGGGCTGCACAAACCACCACGACATCCTCGGTAGGCCCACATAAGGGCAAGGAAAACTCACACCCAGTGGGACATCGGTGACAATAATGATCCAGTGGGACATCTGTGACAATAATGATTATGAGAACCTTAGATGAAAGGTTTATAATCATAACTCCAAAACCAAACATGAACTTTGTCTAAAAAAGCCTGTAATATTGAATTTATGTGAGTTTGACCTGAATCAGGTATTTTGGAAAGGTTCAAAAATACAAAAATCAGGTTTTACTGGCCTCATATTGGTCAAACTCAAAATGTCAGTTTATGAAACATAACTCCAAAAATACACATGCAATATGTCTAATAATGCCTGAAGAAATGCATCTTTGAGAGTTTTCCTGAAAAAACAAACATTTGGTACCGTTTGCAAAAACAAAAAGTAATGTTTTACTCAATTTGACAGTAATGTACTTAGAATCCTGAGATAATGCGAATAAAGCAATAAAAATGTATTCCAACATAATTCCTAATCCAAACGTGCAAAGTGTCTAAAATGCCTGTGATATTGAATACATGTGAGTTTTACTAGATACAGTTGTTTTTCTATGGTTTGCAAATACAAAAATGAGGTATTACTCAATATGACTGTATACTGTAACACTCAATAAGACAGTTATTTAAACATAACTCCTACACCAAACATGGAAAATGGCTAATAATGCCTGAAATAATGCATCTTTGGGAGTTTTACTCGAAACATATGCTTTTTTAAATCTTGAAAATGCAAAAAGTAGTTTTTTACTCAATATGACTATAATGTTCTTAGAATCCTGAGATAATGCGAAAAAAGCAATAAAAATGTATTCAAACATAACTTCTAAACAACACATGCAAAATGGCTAATAATGCCTAGAGATATGTATTTTTTGTTAGTAGTACTAGAAAAAATATCTTTTGTAAGGTTTCTAAAGACACAAGTTAGTTTTTTTTATTCAATATAACAGTGTGACTGTCAACCTAAATATGAAAGGTTTATAATCATAACTCCAAAACCAAACATGAACTTTGTCTAAAAAAGCATGTAATATTGAATTTATGTGAGTTTGACCTGAATCAGGTATTTTGGAAAGGTTCAAAAATACAAAAATCAGGTTTTACTGGCCTCATATTGGTCAAACTCAAAATGTCAGTTTATGAAACATAACTCCAAAAATACACATGCAATATGTCTAATAATGCCTGAAGAAATGCATCTTTGAGAGTTTCCCTGAAAAAAAACCTTTTGGTACCGTTTGTAAAAACAAAAAGTAATGTTTTACTCAATTTGACAGTAATGTACTTAGAATCCTGAGATAATGCGAATAAAGCAATAAAAATGTATTCCAACATAATTCCTAATCCAAACGTGCAAAGTGTCTAAAAAGGCCTGTGATATTGAATACATGTGAGTTTTACTAGATACAGTTGTTTTTCTATGGTTTGCAAATACAAAAATGAGGTATTACTCAATATGACTGTATACTGTAACACTCAATATGACAGTTATTTAAACATAACTCCTACACCACACATGGAAAATGGCTAATAATGCCTGAAATAATGCATCTTTGGGAGTTTTACTCGAAACATATGCTTTTTAAAATCTTGCAAATGCAAAAAGTAGTTTTTTACTCAATGTGACTATAATGTTCTTAGAATCCTGAGAAAATGCGAAAAAAGCAATAAAAATGTATTCAAACATAACTTCTAAACAACACATGAAAAATGGCTAATAATGCCTAGAGATATGTATTTTTGTTAGTAGTACTAGAAAAATGATCTTTTGTAAGGTTTCTAAAAACACAAGTTAGTTTTTTTATTCAATATAACAGTGTGACTGTCAACCTAAATATGAAAGGTTTATAATCATAACTCCAAAACCAAACATGAACTTTGTCTAAAAAAGCCTGTAATATTGAATTTATGTGAGTTTGACCTGAGTCAGGTATTTTGGAAAGGTTCAAAAATACAAAAATCAGGTTTTACTGGCCTCATATTGGTCAAACTCAAAATGTCAGTTTATGAAACATAACTCCAAAAATACACATGCAATATGTCTAATAATGCCTGAAGAAATGCATCTTTGAGAGTTTCCCTGAAAAAAAAACATTTGGTACCGTTTGCAAAAACAAAAAGTAATGTTTTACTCAATTTGACAGTAATGTACTTAGAATCCTGAGATAATGCGAATAAAGCAATAAAAATGTATTCCAACATAATTCCTAATCCAAACGTGCAAAGAGTCTAAAAATGCCTGTGATATTGAATACATGTGAGTTTTACTAGATACAGTTGTTTTTCTATGGTTTGCAAATACAAAAATGAGGTATTACTCAATATGACTGTATACTGTAACACTCAATATGACAGTTATTTAAACATAACTCCTACACCACACATGGAAAATGGCTAATAATGCCTGAAATAATGCATCTTTGGGAGTTTTACTGGAAACATATGCTTTTTTAAATCTTGCAAATGCAAAAAGTAGTTTTTTAATCAATATGACTATAATGTTCTTAGAATCCTGAGATAATGCGAAAAAAGCAATAAAAATGTATTCAAACATAACTTCTAAACAACACATGCAAAATGGCTAATAATGCCTAGAGATATGTATTTTTGTTAGTAGTACTAGAAAAATGATCTTTTGTAAGGTTTCTAAAGACACAAGTTAGTTTTTTTATTCAATATAACAGTGTGACTGTCAACCTAAATATGAAAGGTTTATAATCACAACTCCAAAACCAAACATGAACTTTGTCTAAAAAAGCCTGTAATATTGAATTTATGAGTTTGACCTGAATCAGGTATTTTGGAAAGGTTCAAAAATACAAAAATCAGGTTTTACTGGCCTCATATTGGTCAAACTCAAAATGTCAGTTTATGAAACATAACTCCAAAAATACAAATGCAATATGTCTAACAATGCCTGAAGAAATGCATCTTTGAGAGTTTCCCTGAAAAAAAAAACATTTGGTACCGTTTGCAAAAACAAAAAGTAATGTTTTAATCAATTTGACAGTAATGTACTTAGAATCCTGAGATAATGCGAATAAAGCAATAAAAATGTATTCCAACATAATTCCTAATCCAAACGTGCAAAGTGTCTAAAAATGCCTGTGATATTGAATACATGTGAGTTTTACTAGATACAGTTGTTTTTCTATGGTTTGCAAATACAAAAATGAGGTATTACTCAATATGACTGTATACTGTAACACTCAATATGACAGTTATTTAAACATAACTCCTACACCACACATGGAAAATGGCTAATAATGCCTGAAATAATGCATCTTTGGGAGTTTTACTCGAAACATATAGTTTTTTAAATCTTGCAAATGCAAAAAGTAGTTTTTTACTCAATATAACTATAATGTTCTTAGAATCCTGAGATAATGCGAAAAAAGCAATAAAAATGTATTCAAACATAACTTCTAAACAACACATGCAAAATGGCTAATAATGCCTAGAGATATGTATTTTTGTTAGTAGTACTAGAAAAATGATCTTTTGTAAGGTTTCTAAAGACACAAGTTAGTTTTTTTTTTCAATATAACAGTGTGACTGTCAACCTAAATATGAAAGGTTTATAATCATAACTCCAAAACCAAACATGAAATTTGTCTAAAAAAGCCTGTAATATTGAATTTATGTGAGTTTGACCTGAATCAGGTATTTTGGAAAGGTTCAAAAATACAAAAATCAGGTTTTACTGTTCTCATATTGGTCAAACTCAAAATGTCAGTTTATGAAACATAACTCCAAAAATACACATGCAATATGTCTAATAATGCCTGAAGAAATGCATCTTTGAGAGTTTCCCTGAAAAAAAAACATTAGGTACCGTTTGCAAAAACAAAAAGTAATGTTTTACTCAATTTGACAGTAATGTACTTAGAATCCTGAGATAATGCGAATAAAGCAATAAAAATGTACTCCAACATAATTCCTAATCCAAATGTGCAAAATGTCTAAAAATGCCTGTGATATTGAATACATGTGAGTTTTACTAGATACAGTTGTTTTTCTATGGTTTGCAAATACAAAAATGAGGTATTACTCAATATGACTGTATACTGTAAAACTCAATATGACTGTTATTTAAATATAACTCCTACACCACACATGGAAAATGGCTAATAATGCCTGAAATAATGCATCTTTGGGAGTTTTACTCGAAACATATGCTTTTTTAAATCCTGCAAATGCAAAAAGTAGTTTTTTACTCAATATGACTATAATGTTCTTAGAATCCTGAGATAATGCGAAAAAAGCAATAAAAATGTATTCAAACATAACTTCTAAACAACACATGCAAAATGGCTAATCATGCCTAGAGATATGTATTTTTGTTAGTAGTACTAGAAAAATGATCTTTTGTAAGGTTTATAAAGACACAAGTTATTTTTTTTATTCAATATAACAGTGTGACTGTCAACCTAAATATGAAAGGTTTATAATCATAACTCCAAAACCAAACATGAACTTTGTCTAAAAAAGCCTGTAATATTGAATTTATGTGAGTTTGACCTGAATCAGGTATTTTGGAAAGGTTCAAAAATACAAAAATCAGGTTTTACTGGCCTCATATTGGTCAAACTCAAAATGTCAGTTTATGAAACATAACTCCAAAAATACACATGCAATATGTCTAATAATGCCTGAAGAAATGCATCTTTGAGAGTTTTCCTGAAAAAAAAAACATTTGGTACCGTTTGCAAAAACAAAAAGTAATGTTTTACTCAATTTGACAGTAATGTACTTAGAATCCTGAGATAATGCGAATAAAGCAATAAAAATGTATTCCAACATAATTCCTAATCCAAACGTGCAAAGTGTCTAAAAATGCCTGTGATATTGAATACATGTGAGTTTTACTAGATACAGTTGTTTTTCTATGGTTTGCAAATACAAAAATGAGGTATTACTCAATATGACTGTATACTGTAACACTCAATATGACAGTTATTTAAACATAACTCCTACACCACACATGGAAAATGGCTAATAATGCCTGAAATAATGCATCTTTGGGAGTTTTACTGGAAACATATGCTTTTTTAAATCTTGCAAATGCAAAAAGTAGTTTTTTACTCAATATGACTATAATGTTCTTAGAATCCTGAGATAATGCGAAAAAAGCAATAAAAATGTATTCAAACATAACTTCTAAACAACACATGCAAAATGGCTAATAATGCCTAGAGATATGTATTTTTGTTAGTAGTACTAGAAAAATGATCTTTTGTAAGGTTTCTAAAGACACAAGTTAGTTTTTTTTTTTCAATATAACAGTGTGACTGTCAACCTAAATATGAAAGGTTTATAATCATAACTCCAAAACCAAACATGAAATTTGTCTAAAAAAGCCTGTAATATTGAATTTATGTGAGTTTGACCTGAATCAGGTATTTTGGAAAGGTTCAAAAATACAAAAATCAGGTTTTACTGGCCTCATATTGGTCAAACTCAAAATGTCAGTTTATGAAACATAACTCCAAAAATACACATGCAATATGTCTAATAATGCCTGAAGAAATGCATCTTTGAGAGTTTTCCTGAAAAAAAAAACATTTGGTACCGTTTGCAAAAACAAAAAGTAATGTTTTACTCAATTTGACAGTAATGTACTTACAATCCTGAGATAATGCGAATAAAGCAATAAAAATGTATTCCAACATAATTCCTAATCCAAACGTGCAAAGTGTCTAAAAATGCCTGTGATATTGAATACATGTGAGTTTTACTAGATACAGTTGTTTTTCTATGGTTTGCAAATACAAAAATGAGGTATTACTCAATATGACTGTATACTGTAACACTCAATATGACAGTTATTTAAACATAACTCCTACACCACACATGGAAAATGGCTAATAATGCCTGAAATAATGCATCTTTGGGAGTTTTACTGGAAACATATGCTTTTTTAAATCTTGCAAATGCAAAAAGTAGTTTTTTACTCAATATGACTATAATGTTCTTAGAATCCTGAGATAATGCCAAAAAAGCAATAAAAATGTATTCAAACATAACTTCTAAACAACACATGCAAAATGGCTAATCATGCCTAGAGATATGTATTTGTGTTAGTAGTACTAGAAAAATGATCTTTTGTAAGGTTTCTAAAGACACAAGTTAGTTTTTTTATTCAATATAACAGTGTGACTGTCAACCTAAATATCAATCAATCAATCAATGTTTACTTATATAGCCCTAAATCACTAGTGTCTCAAAGGGCTGCACAAACCACCACGACATCCTCGGTAGGCCCACATAAGGGCAAGGAAAACTCACACCCAGTGGGACATCGGTGACAATAATGATCCAGTGGGACATCTGTGACAATAATGATTATGAGAACCTTAGATGAAAGGTTTATAATCATAACTCCAAAACCAAACATGAACTTTGTCTAAAAAAGCCTGTAATATTGAATTTATGTGAGTTTGACCTGAATCAGGTATTTTGGAAAGGTTCAAAAATACAAAAATCAGGTTTTACTGGCCTCATATTGGTCAAACTCAAAATGTAAGTTTATGAAACATAACTCCAAAAATACACATGCAATATGTCTAATAATGCCTGAAGAAATGCATCTTTGAGAGTTTTCCTGAAAAAAAAACATTTGGTACCGTTTGCAAAAACAAAAAGTAATGTTTTACTCAATTTGACAGTAATGTACTTAGAATCCTGAGATAATGCGAATAAAGCAATAAAAATGTATTCCAACATAATTCCTAATCCAAACGTGCAAAGTGTCTAAAATGCCTGTGATATTGAATACATGTGAGTTTTACTAGATACAGTTGTTTTTCTATGGTTTGCAAATACAAAAATGAGGTATTACTCAATATGACTGTATACTGTAACACTCAATATGACAGTTATTTAAACATAACTCCTACACCAAACATGGAAAATGGCTAATAATGCCTGAAATAATGCATCTTTGGGAGTTTTACTGGAAACATATGCTTTTTTAAATCCTGCAAATGCAAAAAGTAGTTTTTTACTCAATATGACTATAATGTTCTTAGAATCCTGAGATAATGCGAAAAAAGCAATAAAAATGTATTCAAACATAACTTCTAAACAACACATGCAAAATGGCTAATCATGCCTAGAGATATGTATTTTTGTTAGTAGTACTAGAAAAATGATCTTTTGTAAGGTTTATAAAGACACAAGTTATTTTTTTTATTCAATATAACAGTGTGACTGTCAACCTAAATATGAAAGGTTTGTAATCATAACTCCAAAACCAAACATGAACTTTGTCTAAAAAAGCCTGTAATATTGAATTTATGTGAGTTTGACCTGAATCAGGTATTTTGGAAAGGTTCAAAAATACAAAAATCAGGTTTTACTGGCCTCATATTGGTCAAACTCAAAATGTCAGTTTATGAAACATAACTCCAAAAATACACATGCAATATGTCTAATAATGCCTGAAGAAATGCATCTTTGAGAGTTTTCCTGAAAAAAAAAACATTTGGTACCGTTTGCAAAAACAAAAAGTAATGTTTTACTCAATTTGACAGTAATGTACTTAGAATCCTGAGATAATGCGAATAAAGCAATAAAAATGTATTCCAACATAATTCCTAATCCAAACGTGCAAAGTGTCTAAAAATGCCTGTGATATTGAATACATGTGAGTTTTACTAGATACAGTTGTTTTTCTATGGTTTGCAAATACAAAAATGAGGTATTACTCAATATGACTGTATACTGTAACACTCAATATGACAGTTATTTAAACATAACTCCTACACCACACATGGAAAATGGCTAATAATGCCTGAAATAATGCATCTTTGGGAGTTTTACTGGAAACATATGCTTTTTTAAATCTTGCAAATGCAAAAAGTAGTTTTTTACTCAATATGACTATAATGTTCTTAGAATCCTGAGATAATGCGAAAAAAGCAATAAAAATGTATTCAAACATAACTTCTAAACAACACATGCAAAATGGCTAATAATGCCTAGAGATATGTATTTTTGTTAGTAGTACTAGAAAAATGATCTTTTGTAAGGTTTCTAAAGACACAAGTTAGTTTTTTTTTTTCAATATAACAGTGTGACTGTCAACCTAAATATGAAAGGTTTATAATCATAACTCCAAAACCAAACATGAAATTTGTCTAAAAAAGCCTGTAATATTGAATTTATGTGAGTTTGACCTGAATCAGGTATTTTGGAAAGGTTCAAAAATACAAAAATCAGGTTTTACTGGCCTCATATTGGTCAAACTCAAAATGTCAGTTTATGAAACATAACTCCAAAAATACACATGCAATATGTCTAATAATGCCTGAAGAAATGCATCTTTGAGAGTTTTCCTGAAAAAAAAAACATTTGGTACCGTTTGCAAAAACAAAAAGTAATGTTTTACTCAATTTGACAGTAATGTACTTACAATCCTGAGATAATGCGAATAAAGCAATAAAAATGTATTCCAACATAATTCCTAATCCAAACGTGCAAAGTGTCTAAAAATGCCTGTGATATTGAATACATGTGAGTTTTACTAGATACAGTTGTTTTTCTATGGTTTGCAAATACAAAAATGAGGTATTACTCAATATGACTGTATACTGTAACACTCAATATGACAGTTATTTAAACATAACTCCTACACCACACATGGAAAATGGCTAATAATGCCTGAAATAATGCATCTTTGGGAGTTTTACTGGAAACATATGCTTTTTTAAATCTTGCAAATGCAAAAAGTAGTTTTTTACTCAATATGACTATAATGTTCTTAGAATCCTGAGATAATGCCAAAAAAGCAATAAAAATGTATTCAAACATAACTTCTAAACAACACATGCAAAATGGCTAATCATGCCTAGAGATATGTATTTGTGTTAGTAGTACTAGAAAAATGATCTTTTGTAAGGTTTCTAAAGACACAAGTTAGTTTTTTTATTCAATATAACAGTGTGACTGTCAACCTAAATATCAATCAATCAATCAATGTTTACTTTTATAGCCCTAAATCACTAGTGTCTCAAAGGGCTGCACAAACCACCACGACATCCTCGGTAGGCCCACATAAGGGCAAGGAAAACTCACACCCAGTGGGACATCGGTGACAATAATGATCCAGTGGGACATCTGTGACAATAATGATTATGAGAACCTTAGATGAAAGGTTTATAATCATAACTCCAAAACCAAACATGAACTTTGTCTAAAAAAGCCTGTAATATTGAATTTATGTGAGTTTGACCTGAATCAGGTATTTTGGAAAGGTTCAAAAATACAAAAATCAGGTTTTACTGGCCTCATATTGGTCAAACTCAAAATGTAAGTTTATGAAACATAACTCCAAAAATACACATGCAATATGTCTAATAATGCCTGAAGAAATGCATCTTTGAGAGTTTTCCTGAAAAAAAAACATTTGGTACCGTTTGCAAAAACAAAAAGTAATGTTTTACTCAATTTGACAGTAATGTACTTAGAATCCTGAGATAATGCGAATAAAGCAATAAAAATGTATTCCAACATAATTCCTAATCCAAACGTGCAAAGTGTCTAAAATGCCTGTGATATTGAATACATGTGAGTTTTACTAGATACAGTTGTTTTTCTATGGTTTGCAAATACAAAAATGAGGTATTACTCAATATGACTGTATACTGTAACACTCAATATGACAGTTATTTAAACATAACTCCTACACCAAACATGGAAAATGGCTAATAATGCCTGAAATAATGCATCTTTGGGAGTTTTACTGGAAACATATGCTTTTTTAAATCTTGCAAATGCAAAAAGTAGTTTTTTACTCAATATGACTATAATGTTCTTATAATCCTGAGATAATGCGAAAAAAGCAATAAAAATGTATTCAAACATAACTTCTAAACAACACATGCAAAATGGCTAATAATGCCTAGAGATATGTATTTTTGTTAGTAGTACTAGAAAAAATATCTTTTGTAAGGTTTCTAAAGACACAAGTTAGTTTTTTTATTCAATATAACAGTGTGACTGTCAACCTAAATATGAAAGGTTTATAATCACAACTCCAAAACCAAACATGAACTTTGTCTAAAAAAGCCTGTAATATTGAATTTATGTGAGTTTGACCTGAATCAGGTATTTTGGAAAGGTTCAAAAATACAAAAATCAGGTTTTACTGGCCTCATATTGGTCAAACTCAAAATGTCAGTTTATGAAACATAACTCCAAAAATACACATGCAATATGTCTAATAATTTCTGAAGAAATGCATCTTTGAGAGTTTTCCTGAAAAAAAAAAACATTTGGTACCGTTTGCAAAAACAAAAAGTAATGTTTTACTCAATTTGACAGTAATGTACTTAGAATCCTGAGATAATGCGAATAAAGCAATAAAAATGTATTCCAACATAATTCCTAATCCAAACGTGCAAAGTGTCTAAAAATGCCTGTGATATTGAATACATGTGAGTTTTACTAGATACAGTTGTTTTTCTATGGTTTGCAAATACAAAAATGAGGTATTACTCAATATGACTGTATACTGTAACACTCAATATGACAGTTATTTAAACATAACTCCTACACCACACATGGAAAATGGCTAATAATGCCTGAAATAATGCATCTTTGGGAGTTTTACTCGAAACATATGCTTTTTTAAATCTTGCAAATGCAAAAAGTAGTGTTTTACTCAATATGACTATAATGTTCTTAGAATCCTGAGATAATGCGAAAAAAGCAATAAAAATGTATTTAAACATAACTTCTAAACAACACATGCAAAATGGCTAATAATGCCTAGAGATATGTATTTTTGTTAGTAGTACTAGAAAAATTATCTTTTGTAAGGTTTATAAAGACACACGTTATTTTTTTTATTCAATATAACAGTGTGACTGTCAACCTAAATATGAAAGGTTTATAATCTTAACTCCAAAACCAAACATGAACTTTGTCTAAAAAAGCCTGTAATATTGAATTTATGTGAGTTTGACCTGAATCAGGTATTTTGGAAAGGTTCAAAAATACAAAAATCAGGTTTTACTGGCCTCATATTGGTCAAACTCAAAATGTCAGTTTATGAAACATAACTCCAAAAATACACATGCAATATGTCTAATAATTTCTGAAGAAATGCATCTTTGAGAGTTTTCCTGAAAAAAAAAACATTTGGTACCGTTTGCAAAAACAAAAAGTAATGTTTTACTCAATTTGACAGTAATGTACTTAGAATCCTGAGATAATGCGAATAAAGCAATAAAAATGTATTCCAACATAATTCCTAATCCAAACGTGCAAAGTGTCTAAAAATGCCTGTGATATTGAATACATGTGAGTTTTACTAGATACAGTTGTTTTTTTATGGTTTGCAAATACAAAAATGAGGTATTACTCAATATGACTGTATACTGTAACACTCAATATGACATTTATTTAAACATAACTCCTACACCACACATGGAAAATGGCTAATAATGCCTGAAATAATGCATCTTTGGGAGTTTTACTGGAAACATATGCTTTTTTAAATCTTGCAAATGCAAAAAGTAGTTTTTTACTCAATATGACTATAATGTTCTTAGAATCCTGAGATAATGCGAAAAAAGCAATAAAAATGTATTCAAACATAACTTCTAAACAACAAATGCAAAATTGCTATCAATGCCTAGAGATATGTATTTTTGTTAGTAGTACTAGAAAAATGATCTTTTGTAAGGTTTCTAAAGACACAAGTTAGTTTTTTTATTCAATATAACAGTGTGACTGTCAACCTAAATATGAAAGGTTTATAATCATAACTCCAAAACCAAACATGAACTTTGTCTAAAAAAGCCTGTAATATTGAATTTATGTGAGTTTGACCTGAATCAGGTATTTTGGAAAGGTTCAAAAATACAAAAATCAGGTTTTACTGGCCTCATATTGGTCAAACTCAAAATGTCAGTTTATGAAACATAACTCCAAAAATACACATGCAATATGTCTAATAATACCTGAAGAAATGCATCTTTGAGAGTTTCCCTGAAAAAAAAAACATTTGGTACCGTTTGCAAAAACAAAAAGTAATGTTTTACTCAATTTGACAGTAATGTACTTAGAATCCTGAGATAATGCGAATAAAGCAATAAAAATGTATTCCAACATAATTCCTAATCCAAACGTGCAAAGTGTCTAAAAATGCCTGTGATATTGAATACATGTGAGTTTTACTAGATACAGTTGTTTTTCTATGGTTTGCAAATACAAAAATGAGGTATTACTCAATATGACTGTATACTGTAACACTCAATATGACAGTTATTTAAACATAACTCCTACACCACACATGGAAAATGGCTAATAATGCCTGAAATAATGCATCTTTGGGAGTTTTACTCGAAACATATGCTTTTTTAAATCTTGCAAATGCAAAAAGTAGTTTTTTACTCAATATGACTATAATGTTCTTAGAATCCTGAGATAATGCGAAAAAAGCAATAAAAATGTATTCAAACATAACTTCTAAACAACACATGCAAAATGGCTAATGATGCCTAGAGATATGTATTTGTGTTAGTAGTACTAGAAAAATGATATTTTGTAAGGTTTCTAAAGACACAAGTTAGTTTTTTTTTCAATATAACAGTGTGACTGTCAACCTAAATATGAAAGGTTTATAATCATAACTCAAAAAACCAAACATGAACTTTGTCTAAAAAAGCCTGTAATATTGAATTTATGTGAGTTTGACCTGAATCAGGTATTTTGGAAAGGTTCAAAAATACAAAAATCAGGTTTTACTGGCCTCATATTGGTCAAACTCAAAATGTCAGTTTATGAAACATAACTCCAAAAATACACATGCAATATGTCTAATAATACCTGAGGAAATGCATCTTTGAGAGTTTCCCTGAAAAAAAAACATTTGGTACCGTTTGCAAAAACAAAAAGTAATGTTTTACTCAATTTGACAGTAATGTACTTAGAATCCTGAGATAATGCGAATAAAGCAATAAAAATGTATTCCAACATAATTCCTAATCCAAACGTGCAAAGTGTCTAAAAATGCCTGTGATATTGAATACATGTGAGTTTTACTAGATACAGTTGTTTTTCTATGGTTTGCAAATACAAAAATGAGGTATTACTCAATATGACTGTATACTGTAACACTCAATATGACAGTTATTTAAACATAACTCCTACACCACACATGGAAAATGGCTAATAATGCCTGAAATAATGCATCTTTGGGAGTTTTACTGGAAACATATGCTTTTTTAAATCTTGCAAATGCAAAAAGTAGTTTTTTACTCAATATGACTATAATGTTCTTAGAATCCTGAGATAATGCGACAAAAACAATAAAAATGTATTCAAACATAACTTCTAAACAACACATGCAAAATCGCTAATCATGCCTAGAGATATGTATTTTTGTTAGTAGTACTAGAAAAATGATCTTTTGTAAGGTTTCTAAAGACACAAGTTAGTTTTTTTTTCAATATAACAGTGTGACTGTCAACCTAAATATGAAAGGTTTATAATCATAACTCCAAAACCAAACATGAACTTTGTCTAAAAAAGCCTGTAATATTGAATTTATGTGAGTTTGACCTGAATCAGGTATTTTGGAAAGGTTCAAAAATACAAAAATCAGGTTTTACTGGCCTCATATTGGTCAAACTCAAAATGTCAGTTTATGAAACATAACTCCAAAAATACACATGCAATATGTCTAAAATTACCTGAAGAAATGCATCTTTGAAAGTTTCCCTGAAAAAAAAACATTTGGTACCGTTTGAAAAAACAAAAAGTAATGTTTTACTCAATTTGAGAGTAATGTACTTAGAATCCTGAGATAATGCGAATAAAGCAATAAAAATGTATTCCAACATAATTCCTAATCCAAACGTGCAAAGTGTCTAAAAATGCGTGTGATATTGAATACATGTGAGTTTTACTAGATACAGTTGTTTTTCTATGGTTTGCAAATACAAAAATGAGGTATTACTCAATATGACTGTATACTGTAACACTCAATATGACAGTTATTTAAACATAACTCCTACACCACACATGGAAAATGGCTAATAATGCCTGAAATAATGCATCTTTGGGAGTTTTACTGGAAACATATGCTTTTTTAAATCTTGCAAATGCAAAAAGTAGTTTTTTACTCAATATGACTATAATGTTCTTAGAATCCTGAGATAATGCGAAAAAAGCAATAAAAATGTATTCAAACATAACTTCTAAACAACACATGCAAAATGGCTATCAATGCCTAGAGATATGTATTTGTGTTAGTAGTACTAGAAAAATGATCTTTTGTAAGGTTTCTAAAGACACAAGTTATTTTTTTATTCAATATAACAGTGTGACTGTCAACCTAAATATGAAAGGTTTATAATCATAACTCCAAAACCAAACATGAACTTTGTCTAAAAAAGCCTGTAATATTGAATTTATGTGAGTTTGACCTGAATCAGGTATTTTGGAAAGGTTCAAAAATACAAAAATCAGGTTTTACTGGCCTCATATTGGTCAAACTCAAAATGTCAGTTTATGAAACATAACTCCAAAAATACACATGCAATATGTCTAATAATGCCTGAAGAAATGCATCTTTGAGAGTTTTCCTGAAAAAAAAAACATTTGGTACCGTTTGCAAAAACAAAAAGTAATGTTTTACTCAATTTGACAGTAATGTACTTAGAATCCTGAGATAATGCGAATAAAGCAATAAAAATGTATTCCAACATAATTCCTAATCCAAACGTGCAAAGTGTCTAAAAATGCCTGTGATATTGAATACATGTGAGTTTTACTAGATACAGTTGTTTTTCTATGGTTTGCAAATACAAAAATGAGGTATTACTCAATATGACTGTATACTGTAACACTCAATATGACAGTTATTTAAACATAACTCCTACACCACACATGGAAAATGGCTAATAATGCCTGAAATAATGCATCTTTGGGAGTTTTACTGGAAACATATGCTTTTTTAAATCTTGCAAACGCAAAAAGTAGTTTTTTACTCAATATGACTATAATGTTCTTAGAATCCTGAGATAATGCGAAAAAAGCAATAAAAATGTATTCAAACATAACTTCTAAACAACACATGCAAAATGGCTAATAATGCCTAGAGATGTGTATTTTTGTTAGTAGTACTAGAAAAATGATCTTTTGTAAGGTTTCTAAAGACACAAGTTATTTTTTTTATTCAATATAACAGTGTGACTGTCAACCTAAATATGAAAGGTTTATAATCATAACTCCAAAACCAAACATGAACTTTGTCTAAAAAATCCTGTAATATTGAATTTATGTGAGTTTGACCTGAATCAGGTATTTTGGAAAGGTTCAAAAATACAAAAATCAGGTTTTACTGGCCTCATATTGGTCAAACTCAAAATGTCAGTTTATGAAACATAACTCCAAAAATACACATTCAATATGTCTAATAATGCCTGAAGAAATGCATCTTTGAGAGTTTTCCTGAAAAAAAAAACATTTGGTACCGTTTGCAAAAACAAAAAGTAATGTTTTACTCAATTTGACAGTAATGTACTTAGAATCCTGAGATAATGCGAATAAAGCAATAAAAATGTATTCCAACATAATTCCTAATCCAAACGTGCAAAGTGTCTAAAAATGCCTGTGATATTGAATACATGTGAGTTTTACTAGATACAGTTGTTTTTCTATGGTTTGCAAATACAAAAATGAGGTATTACTCAATATGACTGTATACTGTAACACTCAATATGACAGTTATTTAAACATAACTCCTACACCACACATGGAAAATGGCTAATAATGCCTGAAATAATGCATCTTTGGGAGTTTTATTCGAAACATATGCTTTTTTAAATCTTGCAAATGCAAAAAGTAGTTTTTTACTCAATATGACTATAATGTTCTTAGAATCCTGAGATAATGCGAAAAAAGCAATAAAAATGTATTCAAACATAACTTCTAAACAACACATGCAAAATGGCTAATAATGCCTAGAGATATGTATTTTTGTTAGTAGTACTAGAAAAATGATCTTTTGTAAGGTTTCTAAAGACACAAGTTAGTTTTTTTATTCAATATAACAGTGTGACTGTCAACCTAAATATGAAAGGTTTATAATCATAACTCCAAAACCAAACATGAAATTTGTCTAAAAAAAGCCTGTAATATTGAATTTATGTGAGTTTGACCTGAATCAGGTACTTTGGAAAGGTTCAAAAATACAAAAATCATGTTTTACTGGCCTCATATTGGTCAAACTCAAAATGTCAGTTTATGAAACATAACTCCAAAAATACACATGCAATATGTCTAATAATGCCTGAAGAAATGCATCTTTGAGAGTTTTCCTGAAAAAAAAACATTTGGTACCGTTTGCAAAAACAAAAAGTAATGTTTTACTCAATTTGACAGTAATGTACTTAGAATCCTGAGATAATGCGAATAAAGCAATAAAAATGTATTCCAACATAATTCCTAATCCAAACGTGCAAAGTGTCTAAAAATGCGTGTGATATTGAATACATGTGAGTTTTACTAGATACAGTTGTTTTTCTATGGTTTGCAAATACAAAAATGAGGTATTACTCGATATGACTGTATACCTTAACACTCAATATGACAGTTATTTAAACATAACTCCTACACCACACATGGAAAATGGCTAATAATGCCTGAAATAATGCATCTTTGGGAGTTTTACTGGAAACATATGCTTTTTTAAATCTTGCAAATGCAAAAAGTAGTGTTTTACTCAATATGACTATAATGTTCTTAGAATCCTGAGATAATGCGAAAAAAGCAATAAAAATGTATTTAAACATAACTTCTAAACAACACATGCAAAATGGCTAATAATGCCTAGAGATATGTATTTTTGTTAGTAGTACTAGAAAAATTATCTTTTGTAAGGTTTATAAAGACACAAGTTATTTTTTTATTCAATATAATAGTGTGACTGTCAACCTAAATATGAAAGGTTTATAATCATAACTCCAAAACCAAACATGAACTTTGTCTAAAAAAGCCTGTAATATTGAATTTATGTGAGTTTGACCTGAATCAGGTATTTTGGAAAGGTTCAAAAATACAAAAATCAGGTTTTACTGGCCTCATATTGGTCAAACTCAAAATGTCAGTTTATGAAACATAACTCCAAAAATACACATGCAATATGTCTAATAATGCCTGAAGAAATGCATCTTTGAGAGTTTTCCTGAAAAAAAAAACATTTGGTACCGTTTGCAAAAACAAAAAGTAATGTTTTACTCAATTTGACAGTAATGTACTTAGAATCCTGAGATAATGCGAATAAAGCAATAAAAATGTATTCCAACATAATTCCTAATCCAAACGTGCAAATGTCTAAAAATGCCTGTGATATTGAATACATGTGAGTTTTACTAGATACAGTTGTTTTTCTATGGTTTGCAAATACAAAAATGAGGTATTACTCAATATGACTGTATACTGTAACACTCAATATGACAGTTATTTAAACATAACTCCTACACCACACATGGAAAATGGCTAATAATGCCTGAAATAATGCATCTTTGGGAGTTTTACTCGAAACATATGCTTTTTTAAATCTTGCAAATGCAAAAAGTAGTTTTTTACTCAATATGACTATAATGTTCTTAGAATCCTGAGATAATGCGAAAAAAGCAATAAAAATGTATTCAAACATAACTTCTAAACAACACATGCAAAATGGCTAATAATGCCTAGAGATATGTATTTTTGTTAGTAGTACTAGAAAAATGATCTTTTGTAAGGTTTCTAAAGACACAAGTTAGTTTTTTTATTCAATATAACAGTGTGACTGTCAACCTAAATATGAAAGGTTTATAATCATAACTCCAAAACCAAACATGAAATTTGTCTAAAAAAAGCCTGTAATATTGAATTTATGTGAGTTTGACCTGAATCAGGTACTTTGGAAAGGTTCAAAAATACAAAAATCATGTTTTACTGGCCTCATATTGGTCAAACTCAAAATGTCAGTTTATGAAACATAACTCCAAAAATACACATGCAATATGTCTAATAATGCCTGAAGAAATGCATCTTTGAGAGTTTTCCTGAAAAAAAAACATTTGGTACCGTTTGCAAAAACAAAAAGTAATGTTTTACTCAATTTGACAGTAATGTACTTAGAATCCTGAGATAATGCGAATAAAGCAATAAAAATGTATTCCAACATAATTCCTAATCCAAACGTGCAAAGTGTCTAAAAATGCGTGTGATATTGAATACATGTGAGTTTTACTAGATACAGTTGTTTTTCTATGGTTTGCAAATACAAAAATGAGGTATTACTCGATATGACTGTATACCTTAACACTCAATATGACAGTTATTTAAACATAACTCCTACACCACACATGGAAAATGGCTAATAATGCCTGAAATAATGCATCTTTGGGAGTTTTACTGGAAACATATGCTTTTTTAAATCTTGCAAATGCAAAAAGTAGTGTTTTACTCAATATGACTATAATGTTCTTAGAATCCTGAGATAATGCGAAAAAAGCAATAAAAATGTATTTAAACATAACTTCTAAACAACACATGCAAAATGGCTAATAATGCCTAGAGATATGTATTTTTGTTAGTAGTACTAGAAAAATTATCTTTTGTAAGGTTTATAAAGACACAAGTTATTTTTTTATTCAATATAATAGTGTGACTGTCAACCTAAATATGAAAGGTTTATAATCATAACTCCAAAACCAAACATGAACTTTGTCTAAAAAAGCCTGTAATATTGAATTTATGTGAGTTTGACCTGAATCAGGTATTTTGGAAAGGTTCAAAAATACAAAAATCAGGTTTTACTGGCCTCATATTGGTCAAACTCAAAATGTCAGTTTATGAAACATAACTCCAAAAATACACATGCAATATGTCTAATAATGCCTGAAGAAATGCATCTTTGAGAGTTTTCCTGAAAAAAAAAACATTTGGTACCGTTTGCAAAAACAAAAAGTAATGTTTTACTCAATTTGACAGTAATGTACTTAGAATCCTGAGATAATGCGAATAAAGCAATAAAAATGTATTCCAACATAATTCCTAATCCAAACGTGCAAAGTGTCTAAAAATGCCTGTGATATTGAATACATGTGAGTTTTACTAGATACAGTTGTTTTTCTATGGTTTGCAAATACAAAAATGAGGTATTACTCAATATGACTGTATACTGTAACACTCAATATGACAGTTATTTAAACATAACTCCTACACCACACATGGAAAATGGCTAATAATGCCTGAAATAATGCATCTTTGGGAGTTTTACTCGAAACATATGCTTTTTTAAATCTTGCAAATGCAAAAAGTAGTTTTTTACTCAATATGACTATAATGTTCTTAGAATCCTGAGATAATGCGAAAAAAGCAATAAAAATGTATTCAAACATAACTTCTAAACAACACATGCAAAATGGCTAATAATGCCTAGAGATGTGTATTTTTGTTAGTAGTACTAGAAAAATGATCTTTTGTAAGGTTTCTAAAGACACAAGTTAGTTTTTTTTTTCAATATAACAGTGTGACTGTCAACCTAAATATGAAAGGTTTATAATCATAACTCCAAAACCAAACATGAAATTTGTCTAAAAAAGCCTGTAATATTGAATTTATGTGAGTTTGACCTGAATCAGGTATTTTGGAAAGGTTCAAAAATACAAAAATCAGGTTTTACTGGCCTCATATTGGTCAAACTCAAAATGTCAGTTTATGAAACATAACTCCAAAAATACACATGCAATATGTCTAATAATGCCTGAAGAAATGCATCTTTGAGAGTTTCCCTGAAAAAAAAACATTTGGTACCGTTTGCAAAAACAAAAAGTAATGTTTTACTCAATTTGACAGTAATGTACTTAGAATCCTGAGATAATGCGAATAAAGCAATAAAAATGTATTCCAACATAATTCCTAATCCAAACGTGCAAAGTGTCTAAAAATGCCTGTGATATTGAATACATGTGAGTTTTACTAGATACAGTTGTTTTTCTATGGTTTGCAAATACAAAAATGAGGTATTACTCAATATGACTGTATACTGTAACACTCAATATGACATTTATTTAAACATAACTCCTACAACACACATGGAAAATGGCTAATAATGCCTGAAAAAATGCATCTTTGGGAGTTTTACTGGAAACATATGCTTTTTTAAATCTTGCAAATGCAAAAAGTAGTTTTTTACTCAATATGACTATAATGTTCTTAGAATCCTGAGATAATGCGAAAAAAGCAATAAAAATGTATTCAAACATAACTTCTAAACAACACATGCAATATGGCTATCAATGCCTAGAGATATGTATTTTTGTTAGTAGTACTAGAAAAATGATCTTTTGTAAGGTTTATAAAGACACAAGTTAGTTTTTTTATTCAATATAACAGTGTGACTGTCAACCTAAATATGAAAGGTTTATAATCATAACTCCAAAACCAAACATGAACTTTGTCTAAAAAATCCTGTAATATTGAATTTATGTGAGTTTGACCTGAATCAGGTATTTTGGAAAGGTTCAAAAATACAAAAATCAGGTTTTACTGGCCTCATATTGGTCAAACTCAAAATGTCAGTTTATGAAACATAACTCCAAAAATACACATTCAATATGTCTAATAATGCCTGAAGAAATGCATCTTTGAGAGTTTTCCTGAAAAAAAAAACATTTGGTACCGTTTGCAAAAACAAAAAGTAATGTTTTACTCAATTTGACAGTAATGTACTTAGAATCCTGAGATAATGCGAATAAAGCGATAAAAATGTATTCCAACATAATTCCTAATCCAAACGTGCAAAGTGTCTAAAAATGCCTGTGATATTGAATACATGTGAGTTTTACTAGATACAGTTGTTTTTCTATGGTTTGCAAATACAAAAATGAGGTATTACTCAATATGACTGTATACTGTAACACTCAATATGACAGTTATTTAAACATAACTCCTACACCACACATGGAAAATGGCTAATAATGCCTGAAATAATGCATCTTTGGGAGTTTTACTCGAAACATATGCTTTTTTAAATCTTGCAAATGCAAAAAGTAGTTTTTTACTCAATATGACTATAATGTTCTTAGAATCCTGAGATAATGCGAAAAAAGCAATAAAAATGTATTCAAACATAACTTCTAAACAACACATGCAAAATGGCTAATAATGCCTAGAGATGTGTATTTTTGTTAGTAGTACTAGAAAAATGATCTTTTGTAAGGTTTCTAAAGACACAAGTTAGTTTTTTTTTTCAATATAACAGTGTGACTGTCAACCTAAATATGAAAGGTTTATAATCATAACTCCAAAACCAAACATGAAATTTGTCTAAAAAAGCCTGTAATATTGAATTTATGTGAGTTTGACCTGAATCAGGTATTTTGGAAAGGTTCAAAAATACAAAAATCAGGTTTTACTGGCCTCATATTGGTCAAACTCAAAATGTCAGTTTATGAAACATAACTCCAAAAATACACATGCAATATGTCTAATAATGCCTGAAGAAATGCATCTTTGAGAGTTTCCCTGAAAAAAAAACATTTGGTACCGTTTGCAAAAACAAAAAGTAATGTTTTACTCAATTTGACAGTAATGTACTTAGAATCCTGAGATAATGCGAATAAAGCAATAAAAATGTATTCCAACATAATTCCTAATCCAAACGTGCAAAGTGTCTAAAAATGCCTGTGATATTGAATACATGTGAGTTTTACTAGATACAGTTGTTTTTCTATGGTTTGCAAATACAAAAATGAGGTATTACTCAATATGACTGTATACTGTAACACTCAATATGACATTTATTTAAACATAACTCCTACAACACACATGGAAAATGGCTAATAATGCCTGAAATAATGCATCTTTGGGAGTTTTACTGGAAACATATGCTTTTTTAAATCTTGCAAATGCAAAAAGTAGTTTTTTACTCAATATGACTATAATGTTCTTAGAATCCTGAGATAATGCGAAAAAAGCAATAAAAATGTATTCAAACATAACTTCTAAACAACACATGCAATATGGCTATCAATGCCTAGAGATATGTATTTTTGTTAGTAGTACTAGAAAAATGATCTTTTGTAAGGTTTATAAAGACACAAGTTAGTTTTTTTATTCAATATAACAGTGTGACTGTCAACCTAAATATGAAAGGTTTATAATCATAACTCCAAAACCAAACATGAACTTTGTCTAAAAAATCCTGTAATATTGAATTTATGTGAGTTTGACCTGAATCAGGTATTTTGGAAAGGTTCAAAAATACAAAAATCAGGTTTTACTGGCCTCATATTGGTCAAACTCAAAATGTCAGTTTATGAAACATAACTCCAAAAATACACATTCAATATGTCTAATAATGCCTGAAGAAATGCATCTTTGAGAGTTTTCCTGAAAAAAAAAACATTTGGTACCGTTTGCAAAAACAAAAAGTAATGTTTTACTCAATTTGACAGTAATGTACTTAGAATCCTGAGATAATGCGAATAAAGCGATAAAAATGTATTCCAACATAATTCCTAATCCAAACGTGCAAAGTGTCTAAAAATGCCTGTGATATTGAATACATGTGAGTTTTACTAGATACAGTTGTTTTTCTATGGTTTGCAAATACAAAAATGAGGTATTACTCAATATGACTGTATACTGTAACACTCAATATGACAGTTATTTAAACATAACTCCTACACCACACATGGAAAATGGCTAATAATGCCTGAAATAATGCATCTTTGGGAGTTTTACTCGAAACATATGCTTTTTTAAATCTTGCAAATGCAAAAAGTAGTTTTTTACTCAATATGACTATAATGTAGCTGAGATAGGCGCCAGCGCCCCCCGCGACCCCGAAAGGGAATAAGCGGTAGAAAATGGATGGATGGATGACTATAATGTTCTTAGAATCCTGAGATAATGCGAAAAAAGCAATAAAAATGTATTCAAACATAACTTCTAAACAACACATGCAAAATGGCTAATAATGCCTAGAGATATGTATTTTTGTTAGTAGTACTAGAAAAATGATCTTTTGTAAGGTTTCTAAAGACACAAGTTAGTTTTTTTTTCAATATAACAGTGTGACTGTCAACCTAAATATGAAAGGTTTATAATCATAACTCCAAAACCAAACATGAAATTTGTCTAAAAAAGCCTGTAATATTGAATTTATGTGAGTTTGACCTGAATCAGGTACTTTGGAAAGGTTCAAAAATACAAAAATCATGTTTTACTGGCCTCATATTGGTCAAACTCAAAATGTCAGTTTATGAAACATAACTCCAAAAATACACATGCAATATGTCTAATAATGCCTGAAGAAATGCATCTTTGAGAGTTTTCCTGAAAAAAAAACATTTGGTACCGTTTGCAAAAACAAAAAGTAATGTTTTACTCAATTTGACAGTAATGTACTTAGAATCCTGAGATAATGCGAATAAAGCAATAAAAATGTATTCCAACATAATTCCTAATCCAAACGTGCAAAGTGTCTAAAATGCCTGTGATATTGAATACATGTGAGTTTTACTAGATACAGTTGTTTTTCTATGGTTTGCAAATACAAAAATGAGGTATTACTCAATATGACTGTATACTGTAACACTCAATATGACAGTTATTTAAACATAACTCCTACACCACACATGGAAAATGGCTAATAATGCCTGAAATAATGCATCTTTGGGAGTTTTACTGGAAACATATGCTTTTTTAAATCTTGCAAATGCAAAAAGTAGTTTTTTACTCAATATGACTATAATGTTCTTAGAATCCTGAGATAATGCGAAAAAAGCAATAAAAATGTATTCAAACATAACTTCTAAACAACACATGCAAAATGGCTAATAATGCCTAGAGATATGTATTTTTGTTAGTAGTACTAGAAAAATGATCTTTTGTAAGGTTTCTAAAGACACAAGTTAGTTTTTTTTTCAATATAACAGTGTGACTGTCAACCTAAATATGAAAGGTTTATAATCATAACTCCAAAACCAAACATGAAATTTGTCTAAAAAAGCCTGTAATATTGAATTTATGTGAGTTTGACCTGAATCAGGTATTTTGGAAAGGTTCAAAAATACAAAAATCATGTTTTACTGGCCTCATATTGGTCAAACTCAAAATGTCAGTTTATGAAACATAACTCCAAAAATACACATGCAATATGTCTAATAATGCCTGAAGAAATGCATCTTTGAGAGTTTCCCTGAAAAAAAAACATTTGGTACCGTTTGCAAAAACAAAAAGTAATGTTTTACTCAATTTGACAGTAATGTACTTAGAATCCTGAGATAATGCAAATAAAGCAATAAAAATGTATTCCAACATAATTCCTAATCCAAACGTGCAAAGTGTCTAAAAATGCCTGTGATATTGAATACATGTGAGTTTTACTAGATACAGTTGTTTTTCTATGGTTTGCAAATACAAAAATGAGGTATTACTCAATATGACTGTATACTGTAACACTCAATATGACAGTTATTTAAACATAACTCCTACACCACACATGGAAAATGGCTAATAATGCCTGAAATAATGCATCTTTGGGAGTTTTACTGGAAACATATGCTTTTTTAAATCTTGCAAATGCAAAAAGTAGTGTTTTACTCAATATGACTATAATGTTCTTAGAATCCTGAGATAATGCGAAAAAAGCAATAAAAATGTATTCAAACATAACTTCTAAAAAACAAATGCAAAATGGCTATCAATGCCTAGAAATATGTATTTTTGTTAGTAGTACTAGAAAAATGATCTTTTGTAAGGTTTCTAAAGACACAAGTTAGTTTTTTTATTCAATATAACAGTGTGACTGTCAACCTAAATATGAAAGGTTTATAATCATAACTCCAAAACCAAACATGAACTTTGTCTAAAAAAGCCTGTAATATTGAATTTATGTGAGTTTGACCTGAATCAGGTATTTTGGAAAGGTTCAAAAATACAAAAATCAGGTTTTACTGGCCTCATATTGGTCAAACTCAAAATGTCAGTTTATGAAACATAACTCCAAAAATACACATGCAATATGTATAATAATGCCTGAAGAAATGCATCTTTGAGAGTTTTCCTGAAAAAAAAAACATTTGGTACCGTTTGCAAAAACAAAAAGTAATGTTTTACTCAATTTGACAGAAATGTACTTAGAATCCTGAGATAATGCGAATAAAGCAATAAAAATGTATTCCAACATAATTCCTAATCCAAACGTGCAAAGTGTCTAAAAATGCCTGTGATATTGAATACATGTGAGTTTTACTAGATACAGTTGTTTTTCTATGGTTTGCAAATACAAAAATTAGGTATTACTCAATATGACTGTATACTGTAACACTCAATATGACAGTTATTTAAACATAACTCCTACACCACACATGGAAAATGGCTAATAATGCCTGAAATAATGCATCTTTGGGAGTTTTACTCGAAACATATGCTTTTTTAAATCTTGCAAATGCAAAAAGTAGTTTTTTACTCAATATGACTATAATGTTCTTAGAATCCTGAGATAATGCGAAAAAAGCAATACAAATGTATTCAAACATAACTTCTAAACAACACATGCAAAATGGCTAATAATGCCTAGAGATATGTATTTGTGTTAGTAGTACTAGAAAAATGATCTTTTGTAAGGTTTCTAAAGACACAAGTTAGTTTTTTTTTCAATATAACAGTGTGACTGTCAACCTAAATATGAAAGGTTTATAATCATAACTCAAAAAACCAAACATGAACTTTGTCTAAAAAAGCCTGTAATATTGAATTTATGTGAGTTTGACCTGAATCAGGTATTTTGGAAAGGTTCAAAAATACAAAAATCAGGTTTTACTGGCCTCATATTGGTCAAACTCAAAATGTCAGTTTATGAAACATAACTCCAAAAATACACATGCAATATGTCTAATAATACCTGAGGAAATGCATCTTTGAGAGTTTCCCTGAAAAAAAAACATTTGGTACCGTTTGCAAAAACAAAAAGTAATGTTTTACTCAATTTGACAGTAATGTACTTAGAATCCTGAGATAATGCGAATAAAGCAATAAAAATGTATTCCAACATAATTCCTAATCCAAACGTGCAAAGTGTCTAAAAATGCCTGTGATATTGAATACATGTGAGTTTTACTAGATACAGTTGTTTTTCTATGGTTTGCAAATACAAAAATGAGGTATTACTCAATATGACTGTATACTGTAACACTCAATATGACAGTTATTTAAACATAACTCCTACACCACACATGGAAAATGGCTAATAATGCCTGAAATAATGCATCTTTGGGAGTTTTACTGGAAACATATGCTTTTTTAAATCTTGCAAATGCAAAAAGTAGTTTTTTACTCAATATGACTATAATGTTCTTAGAATCCTGAGATAATGCGAAAAAAGCAATAAAAATGTATTCAAACATAACTTCTAAACAACACATGCAATATGGCTATCAATGCCTAGAGATATGTATTTTTGTTAGTAGTACTAGAAAAATGATCTTTTGTAAGGTTTATAAAGACACAAGTTAGTTTTTTTATTCAATATAACAGTGTGACTGTCAACCTAAATATGAAAGGTTTATAATCATAACTCCAAAACCAAACATGAACTTTGTCTAAAAAATCCTGTAATATTGAATTTATGTGAGTTTGACCTGAATCAGGTATTTTGGAAAGGTTCAAAAATACAAAAATCAGGTTTTACTGGCCTCATATTGGTCAAACTCAAAATGTCAGTTTATGAAACATAACTCCAAAAATACACATTCAATATGTCTAATAATGCCTGAAGAAATGCATCTTTGAGAGTTTTCCTGAAAAAAAAAACATTTGGTACCGTTTGCAAAAACAAAAAGTAATGTTTTACTCAATTTGACAGTAATGTACTTAGAATCCTGAGATAATGCGAATAAAGCGATAAAAATGTATTCCAACATAATTCCTAATCCAAACGTGCAAAGTGTCTAAAAATGCCTGTGATATTGAATACATGTGAGTTTTACTAGATACAGTTGTTTTTCTATGGTTTGCAAATACAAAAATGAGGTATTACTCAATATGACTGTATACTGTAACACTCAATATGACAGTTATTTAAACATAACTCCTACACCACACATGGAAAATGGCTAATAATGCCTGAAATAATGCATCTTTGGGAGTTTTACTCGAAACATATGCTTTTTTAAATCTTGCAAATGCAAAAAGTAGTTTTTTACTCAATATGACTATAATGTAGCTGAGATAGGCGCCAGCGCCCCCCGCGACCCCGAAAGGGAATAAGCGGTAGAAAATGGATGGATGGATGACTATAATGTTCTTAGAATCCTGAGATAATGCGAAAAAAGCAATAAAAATGTATTCAAACATAACTTCTAAACAACACATGCAAAATGGCTAATAATGCCTAGAGATATGTATTTTTGTTAGTAGTACTAGAAAAATGATCTTTTGTAAGGTTTCTAAAGACACAAGTTAGTTTTTTTTTCAATATAACAGTGTGACTGTCAACCTAAATATGAAAGGTTTATAATCATAACTCCAAAACCAAACATGAAATTTGTCTAAAAAAGCCTGTAATATTGAATTTATGTGAGTTTGACCTGAATCAGGTACTTTGGAAAGGTTCAAAAATACAAAAATCATGTTTTACTGGCCTCATATTGGTCAAACTCAAAATGTCAGTTTATGAAACATAACTCCAAAAATACACATGCAATATGTCTAATAATGCCTGAAGAAATGCATCTTTGAGAGTTTTCCTGAAAAAAAAACATTTGGTACCGTTTGCAAAAACAAAAAGTAATGTTTTACTCAATTTGACAGTAATGTACTTAGAATCCTGAGATAATGCGAATAAAGCAATAAAAATGTATTCCAACATAATTCCTAATCCAAACGTGCAAAGTGTCTAAAATGCCTGTGATATTGAATACATGTGAGTTTTACTAGATACAGTTGTTTTTCTATGGTTTGCAAATACAAAAATGAGGTATTACTCAATATGACTGTATACTGTAACACTCAATATGACAGTTATTTAAACATAACTCCTACACCACACATGGAAAATGGCTAATAATGCCTGAAATAATGCATCTTTGGGAGTTTTACTGGAAACATATGCTTTTTTAAATCTTGCAAATGCAAAAAGTAGTTTTTTACTCAATATGACTATAATGTTCTTAGAATCCTGAGATAATGCGAAAAAAGCAATAAAAATGTATTCAAACATAACTTCTAAACAACACATGCAAAATGGCTAATAATGCCTAGAGATATGTATTTTTGTTAGTAGTACTAGAAAAATGATCTTTTGTAAGGTTTCTAAAGACACAAGTTAGTTTTTTTTTCAATATAACAGTGTGACTGTCAACCTAAATATGAAAGGTTTATAATCATAACTCCAAAACCAAACATGAAATTTGTCTAAAAAAGCCTGTAATATTGAATTTATGTGAGTTTGACCTGAATCAGGTATTTTGGAAAGGTTCAAAAATACAAAAATCATGTTTTACTGGCCTCATATTGGTCAAACTCAAAATGTCAGTTTATGAAACATAACTCCAAAAATACACATGCAATATGTCTAATAATGCCTGAAGAAATGCATCTTTGAGAGTTTCCCTGAAAAAAAAACATTTGGTACCGTTTGCAAAAACAAAAAGTAATGTTTTACTCAATTTGACAGTAATGTACTTAGAATCCTGAGATAATGCAAATAAAGCAATAAAAATGTATTCCAACATAATTCCTAATCCAAACGTGCAAAGTGTCTAAAAATGCCTGTGATATTGAATACATGTGAGTTTTACTAGATACAGTTGTTTTTCTATGGTTTGCAAATACAAAAATGAGGTATTACTCAATATGACTGTATACTGTAACACTCAATATGACAGTTATTTAAACATAACTCCTACACCACACATGGAAAATGGCTAATAATGCCTGAAATAATGCATCTTTGGGAGTTTTACTGGAAACATATGCTTTTTTAAATCTTGCAAATGCAAAAAGTAGTGTTTTACTCAATATGACTATAATGTTCTTAGAATCCTGAGATAATGCGAAAAAAGCAATAAAAATGTATTCAAACATAACTTCTAAAAAACAAATGCAAAATGGCTATCAATGCCTAGAAATATGTATTTTTGTTAGTAGTACTAGAAAAATGATCTTTTGTAAGGTTTCTAAAGACACAAGTTAGTTTTTTTATTCAATATAACAGTGTGACTGTCAACCTAAATATGAAAGGTTTATAATCATAACTCCAAAACCAAACATGAACTTTGTCTAAAAAAGCCTGTAATATTGAATTTATGTGAGTTTGACCTGAATCAGGTATTTTGGAAAGGTTCAAAAATACAAAAATCAGGTTTTACTGGCCTCATATTGGTCAAACTCAAAATGTCAGTTTATGAAACATAACTCCAAAAATACACATGCAATATGTATAATAATGCCTGAAGAAATGCATCTTTGAGAGTTTTCCTGAAAAAAAAAACATTTGGTACCGTTTGCAAAAACAAAAAGTAATGTTTTACTCAATTTGACAGAAATGTACTTAGAATCCTGAGATAATGCGAATAAAGCAATAAAAATGTATTCCAACATAATTCCTAATCCAAACGTGCAAAGTGTCTAAAAATGCCTGTGATATTGAATACATGTGAGTTTTACTAGATACAGTTGTTTTTCTATGGTTTGCAAATACAAAAATTAGGTATTACTCAATATGACTGTATACTGTAACACTCAATATGACAGTTATTTAAACATAACTCCTACACCACACATGGAAAATGGCTAATAATGCCTGAAATAATGCATCTTTGGGAGTTTTACTCGAAACATATGCTTTTTTAAATCTTGCAAATGCAAAAAGTAGTTTTTTACTCAATATGACTATAATGTTCTTAGAATCCTGAGATAATGCGAAAAAAGCAATACAAATGTATTCAAACATAACTTCTAAACAACACATGCAAAATGGCTAATAATGCCTAGAGATATGTATTTGTGTTAGTAGTACTAGAAAAATGATCTTTTGTAAGGTTTCTAAAGACACAAGTTAGTTTTTTTTTCAATATAACAGTGTGACTGTCAACCTAAATATGAAAGGTTTATAATCATAACTCAAAAAACCAAACATGAACTTTGTCTAAAAAAGCCTGTAATATTGAATTTATGTGAGTTTGACCTGAATCAGGTATTTTGGAAAGGTTCAAAAATACAAAAATCAGGTTTTACTGGCCTCATATTGGTCAAACTCAAAATGTCAGTTTATGAAACATAACTCCAAAAATACACATGCAATATGTCTAATAATACCTGAGGAAATGCATCTTTGAGAGTTTCCCTGAAAAAAAAACATTTGGTACCGTTTGCAAAAACAAAAAGTAATGTTTTACTCAATTTGACAGTAATGTACTTAGAATCCTGAGATAATGCGAATAAAGCAATAAAAATGTATTCCAACATAATTCCTAATCCAAACGTGCAAAGTGTCTAAAAATGCCTGTGATATTGAATACATGTGAGTTTTACTAGATACAGTTGTTTTTCTATGGTTTGCAAATACAAAAATGAGGTATTACTCAATATGACTGTATACTGTAACACTCAATATGACAGTTATTTAAACATAACTCCTACACCACACATGGAAAATGGCTAATAATGCCTGAAATAATGCATCTTTGGGAGTTTTACTGGAAACATATGCTTTTTTAAATCTTGCAAATGCAAAAAGTAGTTTTTTACTCAATATGACTATAATGTTCTTAGAATCCTGAGATAATGCGACAAAAACAATAAAAATGTATTCAAACATAACTTCTAAACAACACATGCAAAATGGCTAATCATGCCTAGAGATATGTATTTTTGTTAGTAGTACTAGAAAAATGATCTTTTGTAAGGTTTCTAAAGACACAAGTTAGTTTTTTTTCTCAATATAACAGTGTGACTGTCAACCTAAATATGAAAGGTTTATAATCATAACTCCAAAACCAAACATGAACTTTGTCTAAAAAAAGCCTGTAATATTGAATTTATGTGAGTTTGACCTGAATCAGGTATTTTGGAAAGGTTCAAAAATACAAAAATCAGGTTTTACTGGCCTCATATTGGTCAAACTCAAAATGTCAGTTTATGAAACATAACTCCAAAAATACACATGCAATATGTCTAATAATACCTGAAGAAATGCATCTTTGAAAGTTTCCCTGAAAAAAAAACATTTGGTACCGTTTGAAAAAACAAAAAGTAATGTTTTACTCAATTTGACAGTAATGTACTTAGAATCCTGAGATAATGCGAATAAAGCAATAAAAATGTATTCCAACATAATTCCTAATCCAAACGTGCAAAGTGTCTAAAAATGCGTGTGATATTGAATACATGTGAGTTTTACTAGATACAGTTGTTTTTCTATGGTTTGCAAATACAAAAATGAGGTATTACTCAATATGACTGTATACTGTAACACTCAATATGACAGTTATTTAAACATAACTCCTACACCACACATGGAAAATGGCTAATAATGCCTGAAATAATGCATCTTTGGGAGTTTTACTGGAAACATATGCTTTTTTAAATCTTGCAAATGCAAAAAGTAGTTTTTTACTCAATATGACTATAATGTTCTTAGAATCCTGAGATAATGCGAAAAAAGCAATAAAAATGTATTCAAACATAACTTCTAAACAGCACATGCAAAATGGCTATCAATGCCTAGAGATATGTATTTTTGTTAGTAGTACTAGAAAAATGATCTTTTGTAAGGTTTCTAAAGACACAAGTTATTTTTTTTATTCAATATAACAGTGTGCCTGTCAACCTAAATATGAAAGGTTTATAATCATAACTCCAAAACCAAACATGAACTTTGTCTAAAAAAGCCTGTAATATTGAATTTATGTGAGTTTGACCTGAATCAGGTATTTTGGAAAGGTTCAAAAATACAAAAATCAGGTTTTACTGGCCTCATATTGGTCAAACTCAAAATGTCAGTTTATGAAACATAACTCCAAAAATACACATGCAATATGTCTAATAATGCCTGAAGAAATGCATCTTTGAGAGTTTCCCTGAAAAAAAAACATTTGGTACCGTTTGCAAAAACAAAAAGTAATGTTTTACTCAATTTGACAGAAATGTACTTAGAATCCTGAGATAATGCGAATAAAGCAATAAAAATGTATTCCAACATAATTCCTAATCCAAACGTGCAAAGTGTCTAAAAAGGCCTGTGATATTGAATACATGTGAGTTTTACTAGATACAGTTGTTTTTCTATGGTTTGCAAATACAAAAATGAGGTATTACTCAATATGACTGTATACTGTAACACTCAATATGACAGTTATTTAAACATAACTCCTACACCACACATGGAAAATGGCTAATAATGCCTGAAATAATGCATCTTTGGGAGTTTTACTCGAAACATATGCTTTTTTAAATCTTGCAAATGCAAAAAGTAGTTTTTTACTCAATATGACTATAATGTTCTTAGAATCCTGAGATAATGCGAAAAAAGCAATAAAAATGTATTCAAACATAACTTCTAAACAACACATGCAAAATGGCTAATAATTCCTAGAGATATGTATTTTTGTTAGTAGTACTAGAAAAATGATCTTTTGTAAGGTTTCTAAAGACACAAGTTAGTTTTTTTTTTCAATATAACAGTGTGACTGTCAACCTAAATATGAAAGGTTTATAATCATAGCTCCAAAACCAAACATGAAATTTGTCTAAAAAAGCCTGTAATATTGAATTTATGTGAGTTTGACCTGAATCAGGTATTTTGGAAAGGTTCAAAAATACAAAAATCAGGTTTTACTGGCCTCATATTGGTCAAACTCAAAATGTCAGTTTATGAAACATAACTCCAAAAATACACATGCAATATGTCTAATAATGCCTGAAGAAATGCATCTTTGAGAGTTTCCCTGAAAAAAAAACATTTGGTACCGTTTGCAAAAACAAAAAGTAATGTTTTACTCAATTTGACAGTAATGTACTTAGAATCCTGAGATAATGCGAATAAAGCAATAAAAATGTATTCCAACATAATTCCTAATCCAAACGTGCAAAGTGTCTAAAAATGCCTGTGATATTGAATACATGTGAGTTTTACTAGATACAGTTGTTTTTCTATGGTTTGCAAATACAAAAATGAGGTATTACTCAATATGACTGTATACTGTAACACTCAATATGACATTTATTTAAACATAACTCCTACAACACACATGGAAAATGGCTAATAATGCCTGAAATAATGCATCTTTGGGAGTTTTACTGGAAACATATGCTTTTTTAAATCTTGCAAATGCAAAAAGTAGTTTTTTACTCAATATGACTATAATGTTCTTAGAATCCTGAGATAATGCGAAAAAAGCAATAAAAATGTATTCAAACATAACTTCTAAACAACACATGCAATATGGCTATCAATGCCTAGAGATATGTATTTTTGTTAGTAGTACTAGAAAAATGATCTTTTGTAAGGTTTATAAAGACACAAGTTATTTTTTTTATTCAATATAACAGTGTGACTGTCAACCTAAATATGAAAGGTTTATAATCATAACTCCAAAACCAAACATGAACTTTGTCTAAAAAATCCTGTAATATTGAATTTATGTGAGTTTGACCTGAATCAGGTATTTTGGAAAGGTTCAAAAATACAAAAATCAGGTTTTACTGGCCTCATATTGGTCAAACTCAAAATGTCAGTTTATGAAACATAACTCCAAAAATACACATGCAATATGTCTAATAATGCCTGAAGAAATGCATCTTTGAGAGTTTTCCTGAAAAAAAAAACATTTGGTACCGTTTGCAAAAACAAAAAGTAATGTTTTACTCAATTTGACAGTAATGTACTTAGAATCCTGAGATAATGCGAATAAAGCAATAAAAATGTATTCCAACATAATTCCTAATCCAAACGTGCAAAGTGTCTAAAAATGCCTGTGATATTGAATACATGTGAGTTTTACTAGATACAGTTGTTTTTCTATGGTTTGCAAATACAAAAATGAGGTATTACTCAATATGACTGTATACTGTAACACTCAATATGACAGTTATTTAAACATAACTCCTACACCACACATGGAAAATGGCTAATAATGCCTGAAATAATGCATCTTTGGGAGTTTTACTCGAAACATATGCTTTTTTAAATCTTGCAAATGCAAAAAGTAGTTTTTTACTCAATATGACTATAATGTTCTTAGAATCCTGAGATAATGCGAAAAAAGCAATAAAAATGTATTCAAACATAACTTCTAAACAACACATGCAAAATGGCTAATAATGCCTAGAGATATGTATTTTTGTTAGTAGTACTAGAAAAATGATCTTTTGTAAGGTTTCTAAAGACACAAGTTAGTTTTTTTTTCAATATAACAGTGTGACTGTCAACCTAAATATGAAAGGTTTATAATCATAACTCCAAAACCAAACATGAAATTTGTCTAAAAAAGCCTGTAATATTGAATTTATGTGAGTTTGACCTGAATCAGGTATTTTGGAAAGGTTCAAAAATACAAAAATCATGTTTTACTGGCCTCATATTGGTCAAACTCAAAATGTCAGTTTATGAAACATAACTCCAAAAATACACATGCAATATGTCTAATAATACCTGAGGAAATGCATCTTTGAGAGTTTCCCTGAAAAAAAAACATTTGGTACCGTTTGCAAAAACAAAAAGTAATGTTTTACTCAATTTGACAGTAATGTACTTAGAATCCTGAGATAATGCGAATAAAGCAATAAAAATGTATTCCTACATAATTCCTAATCCAAACGTGCAAAGTGTCTAAAAATGCCTGTGATATTGAATACATGTGAGTTTTACTAGATACAGTTGTTTTTCTATGGTTTGCAAATACAAAAATGAGGTATTACTCAATATGACTGTATACTGTAACACTCAATATGACAGTTATTTAAACATAACTCCTACACCACACATGGAAAATGGCTAATAATGCCTGAAATAATGCATCTTTGGGAGTTTTACTGGAAACATATGCTTTTTTAAATCTTGCAAATGCAAAAAGTAGTTTTTTACTCAATATGACTATAATGTTCTTAGAATCCTGAGATAATGCGACAAAAACAATAAAAATGTATTCAAACATAACTTCTAAACAACACATGCAAAATGGCTAATCATGCCTAGAGATATGTATTTTTGTTAGTAGTACTAGAAAAATGATCTTTTGTAAGGTTTCTAAAGACACAAGTTAGTTTTTTTTTCAATATAACAGTGTGACTGTCAACCTAAATATGAAAGGTTTATAATCATAACTCCAAAACCAAACATGAACTTTGTCTAAAAAAGCCTGTAATATTGAATTTATGTGAGTTTGACCTGAATCAGGTATTTTGGAAAGGTTCAAAAATACAAAAATCAGGTTTTACTGGCCTCATATTGGTCAAACTCAAAATGTCAGTTTATGAAACATAACTCCAAAAATACACATGCAATATGTCTAATAATACCTGAAGAAATGCATCTTTGAAAGTTTCCCTGAAAAAAAAACATTTGGTACCGTTTGAAAAAACGAAAAGTAATGTTTTACTCAATTTGACAGTAATGTACTTAGAATCCTGAGATAATGCGAATAAAGCAATAAAAATGTATTCCAACATAATTCCTAATCCAAACGTGCAAAGTGTCTAAAAATGCGTGTGATATTGAATACATGTGAGTTTTACTAGATACAGTTGTTTTTCTATGGTTTGCAAATACAAAAATGAGGTATTACTCAATATGACTGTATACTGTAACACTCAATATGACAGTTATTTAAACATAACTCCTACACCACACATGGAAAATGGCTAATAATGCCTGAAATAATGCATCGTTGGGAGTTTTACTGGAAACATATGCTTTTTTAAATCTTGCAAATGCAAAAAGTAGTTTTTTACTCAATATGACTATAATGTTCTTAGAATCCTGAGATAATGCGAAAAAAGCAATAAAAATGTATTCAAACATAACTTCTAAACAACACATGCAAAATGGCTATCAATGCCTAGAGATATGTATTTTTGTTAGTAGTACTAGAAAAATGATCTTTTGTAAGGTTTCTAAAGACACAAGTTATTTTTTTTATTCAATATAACAGTGTGACTGTCAACCTAAATATGAAAGGTTTATAATCATAACTCCAAAACCAAACATGAACTTTGTCTAAAAAAGCCTGTAATATTGAATTTATGTGAGTTTGACCTGAATCAGGTATTTTGGAAAGGTTCAAAAATACAAAAATCAGGTTTTACTGGCCTCATATTGGTCAAACTCAAAATGTCAGTTTATGAAACATAACTCCAAAAATACACATGCAATATGTCTAATAATGCCTGAAGAAATGCATCTTTGAGAGTTTTCCTGAAAAAAAAAACATTTGGTACCGTTTGCAAAAACAAAAAGTAATGTTTTACTCAATTTGACAGTAATGTACTTAGAATCCTGAGATAATGCGAATAAAGCAATAAAAATGTATTCCAACATAATTCCTAATCCAAACGTGCAAAGTGTCTAAAAATGCCTGTGATATTGAATACATGTGAGTTTTACTAGATACAGTTGTTTTTCTATGGTTTGCAAATACAAAAATGAGGTATTACTCAATATGACTGTATACTGTAACACTCAATATGACAGTTATTTAAACATAACTCCTACACCACACATGGAAAATGGCTAATAATGCCTGAAATAATGCATCTTTGGGAGTTTTACTCGAAACATATGCTTTTTTAAATCTTGCAAATGCAAAAAGTAGTTTTTTACTCAATATGACTATAATGTTCTTAGAATCCTGAGATAATGCGAAAAAAGCAATAAAAATGTATTCAAACATAACTTCTAAACAACACATGCAAAATGGCTAATAATGCCTAGAGATATGTATTTTTGTTAGTAGTACTAGAAAAATGATCTTTTGTAAGGTTTCTAAAGACACAAGTTAGTTTTTTTTTCAATATAACAGTGTGACTGTCAACCTAAATATGAAAGGTTTATAATCATAACTCCAAAACCAAACATGAAATTTGTCTAAAAAAGCCTGTAATATTGAATTTATGTGAGTTTGACCTGAATCAGGTATTTTGGAAAGGTTCAAAAATACAAAAATCATGTTTTACTGGCCTCATATTGGTCAAACTCAAAATGTCAGTTTATGAAACATAACTCCAAAAATACACATGCAATATGTCTAATAATGCCTGAAGAAATGCATCTTTGAGAGTTTCCCTGAAAAAAAAACATTTGGTACCGTTTGCAAAAACAAAAAGTAATGTTTTACTCAATTTGACAGTAATGTACTTAGAATCCTGAGATAATGCGAATAAAGCAATAAAAATGTATTCCAACATAATTCCTAATCCAAACGTGCAAAGTGTCTAAAAATGCCTGTGATATTGAATACATGTGAGTTTTACTAGATACAGTTGTTTTTCTATGGTTTGCAAATACAAAAATGAGGTATTACTCAATATGACTGTATACTGTAACACTCAATATGACAGTTATTTAAACATAACTCCTACACCACACATGGAAAATGGCTAATAATGCCTGAAATAATGCATCTTTGGGAGTTTTACTGGAAACATATGCTTTTTTAAATCTTGCAAATGCAAAAAGTAGTGTTTTACTCAATATGACTATAATGTTCTTAGAATCCTGAGATAATGCGAAAAAAGCAATAAAAATGTATTCAAACATAACTTCTAAAAAACAAATGCAAAATGGCTATCAATGCCTAGAAATATGTATTTTTGTTAGTAGTACTAGAAAAATGATCTTTTGTAAGGTTTCTAAAGACACAAGTTAGTTTTTTTATTCAATATAACAGTGTGACTGTCAACCTAAATATGAAAGGTTTATAATCATAACTCCAAAACCAAACATGAACTTTGTCTAAAAAAGCCTGTAATATTGAATTTATGTGAGTTTGACCTGAATCAGGTATTTTGGAAAGGTTCAAAAATACAAAAATCAGGTTTTACTGGCCTCATATTGGTCAAACTCCAAATGTCAGTTTATGAAACATAACTCCAAAAATACACATGCAATATGTCTAATAATGCCTGAAGAAATGCATCTTTGAGAGTTTTCGTGAAAAAAAAAACATTTGGTACCGTTTGCAAAAACAAAAAGTAATGTTTTACTCAATTTGACAGTAATGTACTTAGAATCCTGAGATAATGCGAATAAAGCAATAAAAATGTATTCCAACATAATTCCTAATCCAAACGTGCAAAGTGTCTAAAAATGCCTGTGATATTGAATACATGTGAGTTTTACTAGATACAGTTGTTTTTCTATGGTTTGCAAATACAAAAATTAGGTATTACTCAATATGACTGTATACTGTAACACTCAATATGACAGTTATTTAAAAGTAACTCCTACACCACACATGGAAAATGGCTAATAATGCCTGAAATAATGCATCTTTGGGAGTTTTACTCGAAACATATGCTTTTTTAAATCTTGCAAATGCAAAAAGTAGTTTTTTACTCAATATGACTATAATGTTCTTAGAATCCTGAGATAATGCGAAAAAAGCAATACAAATGTATTCAAACATAACTTCTAAACAACACATGCAAAATGGCTAATAATGCCTAGAGATATGTATTTGTGTTAGTAGTACTAGAAAAATGATCTTTTGTAAGGTTTCTAAAGACACAAGTTAGTTTTTTTTTCAATATAACAGTGTGACTGTCAACCTAAATATGAAAGGTTTATAATCATAACTCAAAAAACCAAACATGAACTTTGTCTAAAAAAGCCTGTAATATTGAAATTATGTGAGTTTGACCTGAATCAGGTATTTTGGAAAGGTTCAAAAATACAAAAATCAGGTTTTACTGTTCTCATATTGGTCAAACTCAAAATGTCAGTTTATGAAACATAACTCCAAAAATACACATGCAATATGTCTAATAATACCTGAGGAAATGCATCTTTGAGAGTTTCCCTGAAAAAAAAACATTTGGTACCGTTTGCAAAAACAAAAAGTAATGTTTTACTCAATTTGACAGTAATGTACTCAGAATCCTGAGATAATGCGAATAAAGCAATAAAAATGTATTCCTACATAATTCCTAATCCAAACGTGCAAAGTGTCTAAAAATGCCTGTGATATTGAATACATGTGAGTTTTACTAGATACAGTTGTTTTTCTATGGTTTGCAAATACAAAAATGAGGTATTACTCAATATGACTGTATACTGTAACACTCAATATGACAGTTATTTAAACATAACTCCTACACCACACATGGAAAATGGCTAATAATGCCTGAAATAATGCATCTTTGGGAGTTTTACTGGAAACATATGCTTTTTTAAATCTTGCAAATGCAAAAAGTAGTTTTTTACTCAATATGACTATAATGTTCTTAGAATCCTGAGATAATGCGACAAAAACAATAAAAATGTATTCAAACATAACTTCTAAACAACACATGCAAAATGGCTAATCATGCCTAGAGATATGTATTTTTGTTAGTAGTACTAGAAAAATGATCTTTTGTAAGGTTTCTAAAGACACAAGTTAGTTTTTTTTTCAATATAACAGTGTGACTGTCAACCTAAATATGAAAGGTTTATAATCATAACTCCAAAACCAAACATGAACTTTGTCTAAAAAAGCCTGTAATATTGAATTTATGTGAGTTTGACCTGAATCAGGTATTTTGGAAAGGTTCAAAAATACAAAAATCAGGTTTTACTGGCCTCATATTGGTCAAACTCAAAATGTCAGTTTATGAAACATAACTCCAAAAATACACATGCAATATGTCTAATAATACCTGAAGAAATGCATCTTTGAAAGTTTCCCTGAAAAAAAAACATTTGGTACCGTTTGAAAAAACGAAAAGTAATGTTTTACTCAATTTGACAGTAATGTACTTAGAATCCTGAGATAATGCGAATAAAGCAATAAAAATGTATTCCAACATAATTCCTAATCCAAACGTGCAAAGTGTCTAAAAATGCCTGTGATATTGAATACATGTGAGTTTTACTAGATACAGTTGTTTTTCTATGGTTTGCAAATACAAAAATGAGGTATTACTCAATATGACTGTATACTGTAACACTCAATATGACAGTTATTTAAACATAACTCCTACACCACACATGGAAAATGGCTAATAATGCCTGAAATAATGCATCTTTGGGAGTTTTACTGGAAACATATGCTTTTTTAAATCTTGCAAATGCAAAAAGTAGTTTTTTACTCAATATGACTATAATGTTCTTAGAATCCTGAGATAATGCGAAAAAAGCAATAAAAATGTATTCAAACATAACTTCTAAACAACACATGCAAAATGGCTATCAATGCCTAGAGATATGTATTTTTGTTAGTAGTACTAGAAAAATGATCTTTTGTAAGGTTTCTAAAGACACAAGTTATTTTTTTTATTCAATATAACAGTGTGACTGTCAACCTAAATATGAAAGGTTTATAATCATAACTCCAAAACCAAACATGAACTTTGTCTAAAAAAGCCTGTAATATTGAATTTATGTGAGTTTGACCTGAATCAGGTATTTTGGAAAGGTTCAAAAATACAAAAATCAGGTTTTACTGGCCTCATATTGGTCAAACTCAAAATGTCAGTTTATGAAACATAACTCCAAAAATACACATGCAATATGTCTAATAATGCCTGAAGAAATGCATCTTTGAGAGTTTTCCTGAAAAAAAAAACATTTGGTACCGTTTGCAAAAACAAAAAGTAATGTTTTACTCAATTTGACAGTAATGTACTTAGAATCCTGAGATAATGCGAATAAAGCAATAAAAATGTATTCCAACATAATTCCTAATCCAAACGTGCAAAGTGTCTAAAAATGCCTGTGATATTGAATACATGTGAGTTTTACTAGATACAGTTGTTTTTCTATGGTTTGCAAATACAAAAATGAGGTATTACTCAATATGACTGTATACTGTAACACTCAATATGACAGTTATTTAAACATAACTCCTACACCACACATGGAAAATGGCTAATAATGCCTGAAATAATGCATCTTTGGGAGTTTTACTGGAAACATATGCTTTTTTAAATCTTGCAAATGCAAAAAGTAGTTTTTTACTCAATATGACTATAATGTTCTTAGAATCCTGAGATAATGCGAAAAAAGCAATAAAAATGTATTCAAACATAACTTCTAAACAACACATGCAAAATGGCTAATAATGCCTAGAGATGTGTATTTTTGTTAGTAGTACTAGAAAAATGATCTTTTGTAAGGTTTCTAAAGACACAAGTTAGTTTTTTTTTTCAATATAACAGTGTGACTGTCAACCTAAATATGAAAGGTTTATAATCATAACTCCAAAACCAAACATGAAATTTGTCTAAAAAAGCCTGTAATATTGAATTTATGTGAGTTTGACCTGAATCAGGTATTTTGGAAAGGTTCAAAAATACAAAAATCAGGTTTTACTGGCCTCATATTGGTCAAACTCAAAATGTCAGTTTATGAAACATAACTCCAAAAATACACATGCAATATGTCTAATAATGCCTGAAGAAATGCATCTTTGAGAGTTTCCCTGAAAAAAAAACATTTGGTACCGTTTGCAAAAACAAAAAGTAATGTTTTACTCAATTTGACAGTAATGTACTTAGAATCCTGAGATAATGCGAATAAAGCAATAAAAATGTATTCCAACATAATTCCTAATCCAAACGTGCAAAGTGTCTAAAAATGCCTGTGATATTGAATACATGTGAGTTTTACTAGATACAGTTGTTTTTCTATGGTTTGCAAATACAAAAATGAGGTATTACTCAATATGACTGTATACCTTAACACTCAATATGACAGTTATTTAAACATAACTCCTACACCACACATGGAAAATGGCTAATAATGCCTGAAATAATGCATCTTTGGGAGTTTTACTCGAAACATATGCTTTTTTAAATCTTGCAAATGCAAAAAGTAGTGTTTTACTCAATATGACTATAATGTTCTTAGAATCCTGAGATAATGCGAAAAAAGCAATAAAAATGTATTTAAACATAACTTCTAAACAACACATGCAAAATGGCTAATAATGCCTAGAGATATGTATTTTTGTTAGTAGTACTAGAAAAATTATCTTTTGTAAGGTTTATAAAGACACAAGTTATTTTTTTTATTCAATATAACAGTGTGACTGTCAACCTAAATATGAAAGGTTTATAATCATAACTCCAAAACCAAACATGAACTTTGTCTAAAAAAGCCTGTAATATTGAATTTATGTGAGTTTGACCTGAATCAGGTATTTTGGAAAGGTTCAAAAATACAAAAATCAGGTTTTACTGGCCTCATATTGGTCAAACTCAAAATGTCAGTTTATGAAACATAACTCCAAAAATACACATGCAATATGTCTAATAATGCCTGAAGAAATGCATCTTTGAGAGTTTTCCTGAAAAAAAAAACATTTGGTACCGTTTGCAAAAACAAAAAGTAATGTTTTACTCAATTTGACAGTAATGTACTTAGAATCCTGAGATAATGCGAATAAAGCAATAAAAATGTATTCCAACATAATTCCTAATCCAAACGTGCAAAGTGTCTAAAATGCCTGTGATATTGAATACATGTGAGTTTTACTAGATACAGTTGTTTTTCTATGGTTTGCAAATACAAAAATGAGGTATTACTCAATATGACTGTATACTGTAACACTCAATATGACAGTTATTTAAACATAACTCCTACACCACACATGGAAAATGGCTAATAATGCCTGAAATAATGCATCTTTGGGAGTTTTACTGGAAACATATGTTTTTTTAAATCTTGCAAATGCAAAAAGTAGTTTTTTACTCAATATGACTATAATGTTCTTAGAATCCTGAGATAATGCGAAAAAAGCAATAAAAATGTATTCAAACATAACTTCTAAACAACACATGCAAAATGGCTAATAATGCCTAGAGATATGTATTTTTGTTAGTAGTACTAGAAAAATGATCTTTTGTAAGGTTTCTAAAGACACAAGTTAGTTTTTTTTTCAATATAACAGTGTGACTGTCAACCTAAATATGAAAGGTTTATAATCATAACTCCAAAACCAAACATGAAATTTGTCTAAAAAAGCCTGTAATATTGAATTTATGTGAGTTTGACCTGAATCAGGTATTTTGGAAAGGTTCAAAAATACAAAAATCATGTTTTACTGGCCTCATATTGGTCAAACTCAAAATGTCAGTTTATGAAACATAACTCCAAAAATACACATGCAATATGTCTAATAATGCCTGAAGAAATGCATCTTTGAGAGTTTCCCTGAAAAAAAAACATTTGGTACCGTTTGCAAAAACAAAAAGTAATGTTTTACTCAATTTGACAGTAATGTACTTAGAATCCTGAGATAATGCAAATAAAGCAATAAAAATGTATTCCAACATAATTCCTAATCCAAACGTGCAAAGTGTCTAAAAATGCCTGTGATATTGAATACATGTGAGTTTTACTAGATACAGTTGTTTTTCTATGGTTTGCAAATACAAAAATGAGGTATTACTCAATATGACTGTATACTGTAACACTCAATATGACAGTTATTTAAACATAACTCCTACACCACACATGGAAAATGGCTAATAATGCCTGAAATAATGCATCTTTGGGAGTTTTACTGGAAACATATGCTTTTTTAAATCTTGCAAATGCAAAAAGTAGTGTTTTACTCAATATGACTATAATGTTCTTAGAATCCTGAGATAATGCGAAAAAAGCAATAAAAATGTATTCAAACATAACTTCTAAAAAACAAATGCAAAATGGCTATCAATGCCTAGAAATATGTATTTTTGTTAGTAGTACTAGAAAAATGATCTTTTGTAAGGTTTCTAAAGACACAAGTTAGTTTTTTTATTCAATATAACAGTGTGACTGTCAACCTAAATATGAAAGGTTTATAATCATAACTCCAAAACCAAACATGAACTTTGTCTAAAAAAGCCTGTAATATTGAATTTATGTGAGTTTGACCTGAATCAGGTATTTTGGAAAGGTTCAAAAATACAAAAATCAGGTTTTACTGGCCTCATATTGGTCAAACTCAAAATGTCAGTTTATGAAACATAACTCCAAAAATACACATGCAATATGTATAATAATGCCTGAAGAAATGCATCTTTGAGAGTTTTCCTGAAAAAAAAAACATTTGGTACCGTTTGCAAAAACAAAAAGTAATGTTTTACTCAATTTGACAGAAATGTACTTAGAATCCTGAGATAATGCGAATAAAGCAATAAAAATGTATTCCAACATAATTCCTAATCCAAACGTGCAAAGTGTCTAAAAATGCCTGTGATATTGAATACATGTGAGTTTTACTAGATACAGTTGTTTTTCTATGGTTTGCAAATACAAAAATTAGGTATTACTCAATATGACTGTATACTGTAACACTCAATATGACAGTTATTTAAACATAACTCCTACACCACACATGGAAAATGGCTAATAATGCCTGAAATAATGCATCTTTGGGAGTTTTACTCGAAACATATGCTTTTTTAAATCTTGCAAATGCAAAAAGTAGTTTTTTACTCAATATGACTATAATGTTCTTAGAATCCTGAGATAATGCGAAAAAAGCAATACAAATGTATTCAAACATAACTTCTAAACAACACATGCAAAATGGCTAATAATGCCTAGAGATATGTATTTGTGTTAGTAGTACTAGAAAAATGATCTTTTGTAAGGTTTCTAAAGACACAAGTTAGTTTTTTTTTCAATATAACAGTGTGACTGTCAACCTAAATATGAAAGGTTTATAATCATAACTCAAAAAACCAAACATGAACTTTGTCTAAAAAAGCCTGTAATATTGAATTTATGTGAGTTTGACCTGAATCAGGTATTTTGGAAAGGTTCAAAAATACAAAAATCAGGTTTTACTGGCCTCATATTGGTCAAACTCAAAATGTCAGTTTATGAAACATAACTCCAAAAATACACATGCAATATGTCTAATAATACCTGAGGAAATGCATCTTTGAGAGTTTCCCTGAAAAAAAAACATTTGGTACCGTTTGCAAAAACAAAAAGTAATGTTTTACTCAATTTGACAGTAATGTACTTAGAATCCTGAGATAATGCGAATAAAGCAATAAAAATGTATTCCAACATAATTCCTAATCCAAACGTGCAAAGTGTCTAAAAATGCCTGTGATATTGAATACATGTGAGTTTTACTAGATACAGTTGTTTTTCTATGGTTTGCAAATACAAAAATGAGGTATTACTCAATATGACTGTATACTGTAACACTCAATATGACAGTTATTTAAACATAACTCCTACACCACACATGGAAAATGGCTAATAATGCCTGAAATAATGCATCTTTGGGAGTTTTACTGGAAACATATGCTTTTTTAAATCTTGCAAATGCAAAAAGTAGTTTTTTACTCAATATGACTATAATGTTCTTAGAATCCTGAGATAATGCGACAAAAACAATAAAAATGTATTCAAACATAACTTCTAAACAACACATGCAAAATGGCTAATCATGCCTAGAGATATGTATTTTTGTTAGTAGTACTAGAAAAATGATCTTTTGTAAGGTTTCTAAAGACACAAGTTAGTTTTTTTTCTCAATATAACAGTGTGACTGTCAACCTAAATATGAAAGGTTTATAATCATAACTCCAAAACCAAACATGAACTTTGTCTAAAAAAAGCCTGTAATATTGAATTTATGTGAGTTTGACCTGAATCAGGTATTTTGGAAAGGTTCAAAAATACAAAAATCAGGTTTTACTGGCCTCATATTGGTCAAACTCAAAATGTCAGTTTATGAAACATAACTCCAAAAATACACATGCAATATGTCTAATAATACCTGAAGAAATGCATCTTTGAAAGTTTCCCTGAAAAAAAAACATTTGGTACCGTTTGAAAAAACAAAAAGTAATGTTTTACTCAATTTGACAGTAATGTACTTAGAATCCTGAGATAATGCGAATAGAGCAATAAAAATGTATTCCAACATAATTCCTAATCCAAACGTGCAAAGTGTCTAAAAATGCGTGTGATATTGAATACATGTGAGTTTTACTAGATACAGTTGTTTTTCTATGGTTTGCAAATACAAAAATGAGGTATTACTCAATATGACTGTATACTGTAACACTCAATATGACAGTTATTTAAACATAACTCCTACACCACACATGGAAAATGGCTAATAATGCCTGAAATAATGCATCTTTGGGAGTTTTACTGGAAACATATGCTTTTTTAAATCTTGCAAATGCAAAAAGTAGTTTTTTACTCAATATGACTATAATGTTCTTAGAATCCTGAGATAATGCGAAAAAAGCAATAAAAATGTATTCAAACATAACTTCTAAACAGCACATGCAAAATGGCTATCAATGCCTAGAGATATGTATTTTTGTTAGTAGTACTAGAAAAATGATCTTTTGTAAGGTTTCTAAAGACACAAGTTATTTTTTTTATTCAATATAACAGTGTGCCTGTCAACCTAAATATGAAAGGTTTATAATCATAACTCCAAAACCAAACATGAACTTTGTCTAAAAAAGCCTGTAATATTGAATTTATGTGAGTTTGACCTGAATCAGGTATTTTGGAAAGGTTCAAAAATACAAAAATCAGGTTTTACTGGCCTCATATTGGTCAAACTCAAAATGTCAGTTTATGAAACATAACTCCAAAAATACACATGCAATATGTCTAATAATGCCTGAAGAAATGCATCTTTGAGAGTTTCCCTGAAAAAAAAACATTTGGTACCGTTTGCAAAAACAAAAAGTAATGTTTTACTCAATTTGACAGAAATGTACTTAGAATCCTGAGATAATGCGAATAAAGCAATAAAAATGTATTCCAACATAATTCCTAATCCAAACGTGCAAAGTGTCTAAAAAGGCCTGTGATATTGAATACATGTGAGTTTTACTAGATACAGTTGTTTTTCTATGGTTTGCAAATACAAAAATGAGGTATTACTCAATATGACTGTATACTGTAACACTCAATATGACAGTTATTTAAACATAACTCCTACACCACACATGGAAAATGGCTAATAATGCCTGAAATAATGCATCTTTGGGAGTTTTACTCGAAACATATGCTTTTTTAAATCTTGCAAATGCAAAAAGTAGTTTTTTACTCAATATGACTATAATGTTCTTAGAATCCTGAGATAATGCGAAAAAAGCAATAAAAATGTATTCAAACATAACTTCTAAACAACACATGCAAAATGGCTAATAATTCCTAGAGATATGTATTTTTGTTAGTAGTACTAGAAAAATGATCTTTTGTAAGGTTTCTAAAGACACAAGTTAGTTTTTTTTTTCAATATAACAGTGTGACTGTCAACCTAAATATGAAAGGTTTATAATCATAGCTCCAAAACCAAACATGAAATTTGTCTAAAAAAGCCTGTAATATTGAATTTATGTGAGTTTGACCTGAATCAGGTATTTTGGAAAGGTTCAAAAATACAAAAATCAGGTTTTACTGGCCTCATATTGGTCAAACTCAAAATGTCAGTTTATGAAACATAACTCCAAAAATACACATGCAATATGTCTAATAATGCCTGAAGAAATGCATCTTTGAGAGTTTCCCTGAAAAAAAAACATTTGGTACCGTTTGCAAAAACAAAAAGTAATGTTTTACTCAATTTGACAGTAATGTACTTAGAATCCTGAGATAATGCGAATAAAGCAATAAAAATGTATTCCTACATAATTCCTAATCCAAACGTGCAAAGTGTCTAAAAATGCCTGTGATATTGAATACATGTGAGTTTTACTAGATACAGTTGTTTTTCTATGGTTTGCAAATACAAAAATGAGGTATTACTCAATATGACTGTATACTGTAACACTCAATATGACAGTTATTTAAACATAACTCCTACACCACACATGGAAAATGGCTAATAATGCCTGAAATAATGCATCTTTGGGAGTTTTACTGGAAACATATGCTTTTTTAAATCTTGCAAATGCAAAAAGTAGTTTTTTACTCAATATGACTATAATGTTCTTAGAATCCTGAGATAATGCGACAAAAACAATAAAAATGTATTCAAACATAACTTCTAAACAACACATGCAAAATGGCTAATCATGCCTAGAGATATGTATTTTTGTTAGTAGTACTAGAAAAATGATCTTTTGTAAGGTTTCTAAAGACACAAGTTAGTTTTTTTTTCAATATAACAGTGTGACTGTCAACCTAAATATGAAAGGTTTATAATCATAACTCCAAAACCAAACATGAACTTTGTCTAAAAAAGCCTGTAATATTGAATTTATGTGAGTTTGACCTGAATCAGGTATTTTGGAAAGGTTCAAAAATACAAAAATCAGGTTTTACTGGCCTCATATTGGTCAAACTCAAAATGTCAGTTTATGAAACATAACTCCAAAAATACACATGCAATATGTCTAATAATACCTGAAGAAATGCATCTTTGAAAGTTTCCCTGAAAAAAAAACATTTGGTACCGTTTGAAAAAACGAAAAGTAATGTTTTACTCAATTTGACAGTAATGTACTTAGAATCCTGAGATAATGCGAATAAAGCAATAAAAATGTATTCCAACATAATTCCTAATCCAAACGTGCAAAGTGTCTAAAAATGCGTGTGATATTGAATACATGTGAGTTTTACTAGATACAGTTGTTTTTCTATGGTTTGCAAATACAAAAATGAGGTATTACTCAATATGACTGTATACTGTAACACTCAATATGACAGTTATTTAAACATAACTCCTACACCACACATGGAAAATGGCTAATAATGCCTGAAATAATGCATCGTTGGGAGTTTTACTGGAAACATATGCTTTTTTAAATCTTGCAAATGCAAAAAGTAGTTTTTTACTCAATATGACTATAATGTTCTTAGAATCCTGAGATAATGCGAAAAAAGCAATAAAAATGTATTCAAACATAACTTCTAAACAACACATGCAAAATGGCTATCAATGCCTAGAGATATGTATTTTTGTTAGTAGTACTAGAAAAATGATCTTTTGTAAGGTTTCTAAAGACACAAGTTATTTTTTTTATTCAATATAACAGTGTGACTGTCAACCTAAATATGAAAGGTTTATAATCATAACTCCAAAACCAAACATGAACTTTGTCTAAAAAAGCCTGTAATATTGAATTTATGTGAGTTTGACCTGAATCAGGTATTTTGGAAAGGTTCAAAAATACAAAAATCAGGTTTTACTGGCCTCATATTGGTCAAACTCAAAATGTCAGTTTATGAAACATAACTCCAAAAATACACATGCAATATGTCTAATAATGCCTGAAGAAATGCATCTTTGAGAGTTTTCCTGAAAAAAAAAACATTTGGTACCGTTTGCAAAAACAAAAAGTAATGTTTTACTCAATTTGACAGTAATGTACTTAGAATCCTGAGATAATGCGAATAAAGCAATAAAAATGTATTCCAACATAATTCCTAATCCAAACGTGCAAAGTGTCTAAAAATGCCTGTGATATTGAATACATGTGAGTTTTACTAGATACAGTTGTTTTTCTATGGTTTGCAAATACAAAAATGAGGTATTACTCAATATGACTGTATACTGTAACACTCAATATGACAGTTATTTAAACATAACTCCTACACCACACATGGAAAATGGCTAATAATGCCTGAAATAATGCATCTTTGGGAGTTTTACTCGAAACATATGCTTTTTTAAATCTTGCAAATGCAAAAAGTAGTTTTTTACTCAATATGACTATAATGTTCTTAGAATCCTGAGATAATGCGAAAAAAGCAATACAAATGTATTCAAACATAACTTCTAAACAACACATGCAAAATGGCTAATAATGCCTAGAGATATGTATTTTTGTTAGTAGTACTAGAAAAATGATCTTTTGTAAGGTTTCTAAAGACACAAGTTAGTTTTTTTTTCAATATAACAGTGTGACTGTCAACCTAAATATGAAAGGTTTATAATCATAACTCCAAAACCAAACATGAAATTTGTCTAAAAAAGCCTGTAATATTGAATTTATGTGAGTTTGACCTGAATCAGGTATTTTGGAAAGGTTCAAAAATACAAAAATCATGTTTTACTGGCCTCATATTGGTCAAACTCAAAATGTCAGTTTATGAAACATAACTCCAAAAATACACATGCAATATGTCTAATAATGCCTGAAGAAATGCATCTTTGAGAGTTTCCCTGAAAAAAAAACATTTGGTACCGTTTGCAAAAACAAAAAGTAATGTTTTACTCAATTTGACAGTAATGTACTTAGAATCCTGAGATAATGCGAATAAAGCAATAAAAATGTATTCCAACATAATTCCTAATCCAAACGTGCAAAGTGTCTAAAAATGCCTGTGATATTGAATACATGTGAGTTTTACTAGATACAGTTGTTTTTCTATGGTTTGCAAATACAAAAATGAGGTATTACTCAATATGACTGTATACTGTAACACTCAATATGACAGTTATTTAAACATAACTCCTACACCACACATGGAAAATGGCTAATAATGCCTGAAATAATGCATCTTTGGGAGTTTTACTGGAAACATATGCTTTTTTAAATCTTGCAAATGCAAAAAGTAGTGTTTTACTCAATATGACTATAATGTTCTTAGAATCCTGAGATAATGCGAAAAAAGCAATAAAAATGTATTCAAACATAACTTCTAAAAAACAAATGCAAAATGGCTATCAATGCCTAGAAATATGTATTTTTGTTAGTAGTACTAGAAAAATGATCTTTTGTAAGGTTTCTAAAGACACAAGTTAGTTTTTTTATTCAATATAACAGTGTGACTGTCAACCTAAATATGAAAGGTTTATAATCATAACTCCAAAACCAAACATGAACTTTGTCTAAAAAAGCCTGTAATATTGAATTTATGTGAGTTTGACCTGAATCAGGTATTTTGGAAAGGTTCAAAAATACAAAAATCAGGTTTTACTGGCCTCATATTGGTCAAACTCCAAATGTCAGTTTATGAAACATAACTCCAAAAATACACATGCAATATGTCTAATAATGCCTGAAGAAATGCATCTTTGAGAGTTTTCATGAAAAAAAAAACATTTGGTACCGTTTGCAAAAACAAAAAGTAATGTTTTACTCAATTTGACAGTAATGTACTTAGAATCCTGAGATAATGCGAATAAAGCAATAAAAATGTATTCCAACATAATTCCTAATCCAAACGTGCAAAGTGTCTAAAAATGCCTGTGATATTGAATACATGTGAGTTTTACTAGATACAGTTGTTTTTCTATGGTTTGCAAATACAAAAATTAGGTATTACTCAATATGACTGTATACTGTAACACTCAATATGACAGTTATTTAAAAGTAACTCCTACACCACACATGGAAAATGGCTAATAATGCCTGAAATAATGCATCTTTGGGAGTTTTACTCGAAACATATGCTTTTTTAAATCTTGCAAATGCAAAAAGTAGTTTTTTACTCAATATGACTATAATGTTCTTAGAATCCTGAGATAATGCGAAAAAAGCAATACAAATGTATTCAAACATAACTTCTAAACAACACATGCAAAATGGCTAATAATGCCTAGAGATATGTATTTGTGTTAGTAGTACTAGAAAAATGATCTTTTGTAAGGTTTCTAAAGACACAAGTTAGTTTTTTTTTCAATATAACAGTGTGACTGTCAACCTAAATATGAAAGGTTTATAATCATAACTCAAAAAACCAAACATGAACTTTGTCTAAAAAAGCCTGTAATATTGAAATTATGTGAGTTTGACCTGAATCAGGTATTTTGGAAAGGTTCAAAAATACAAAAATCAGGTTTTACTGTTCTCATATTGGTCAAACTCAAAATGTCAGTTTATGAAACATAACTCCAAAAATACACATGCAATATGTCTAATAATACCTGAGGAAATGCATCTTTGAGAGTTTCCCTGAAAAAAAAACATTTGGTACCGTTTGCAAAAACAAAAAGTAGTGTTTTACTCAATTTGACAGTAATGTACTCAGAATCCTGAGATAATGCGAATAAAGCAATAAAAATGTATTCCTACATAATTCCTAATCCAAACGTGCAAAGTGTCTAAAAATGCCTGTGATATTGAATACATGTGAGTTTTACTAGATACAGTTGTTTTTCTATGGTTTGCAAATACAAAAATGAGGTATTACTCAATATGACTGTATACTGTAACACTCAATATGACAGTTATTTAAACATAACTCCTACACCACACATGGAAAATGGCTAATAATGCCTGAAATAATGCATCTTTGGGAGTTTTACTGGAAACATATGCTTTTTTAAATCTTGCAAATGCAAAAAGTAGTTTTTTACTCAATATGACTATAATGTTCTTAGAATCCTGAGATAATGCGACAAAAACAATAAAAATGTATTCAAACATAACTTCTAAACAACACATGCAAAATGGCTAATCATGCCTAGAGATATGTATTTTTGTTAGTAGTACTAGAAAAATGATCTTTTGTAAGGTTTCTAAAGACACAAGTTAGTTTTTTTTTCAATATAACAGTGTGACTGTCAACCTAAATATGAAAGGTTTATAATCATAACTCCAAAACCAAACATGAACTTTGTCTAAAAAAGCCTGTAATATTGAATTTATGTGAGTTTGACCTGAATCAGGTATTTTGGAAAGGTTCAAAAATACAAAAATCAGGTTTTACTGGCCTCATATTGGTCAAACTCAAAATGTCAGTTTATGAAACATAACTCCAAAAATACACATGCAATATGTCTAATAATACCTGAAGAAATGCATCTTTGAAAGTTTCCCTGAAAAAAAAACATTTGGTACCGTTTGAAAAAACGAAAAGTAATGTTTTACTCAATTTGACAGTAATGTACTTAGAATCCTGAGATAATGCGAATAAAGCAATAAAAATGTATTCCAACATAATTCCTAATCCAAACGTGCAAAGTGTCTAAAAATGCCTGTGATATTGAATACATGTGAGTTTTACTAGATACAGTTGTTTTTCTATGGTTTGCAAATACAAAAATGAGGTATTACTCAATATGACTGTATACTGTAACACTCAATATGACAGTTATTTAAACATAACTCCTACACCACACATGGAAAATGGCTAATAATGCCTGAAATAATGCATCTTTGGGAGTTTTACTGGAAACATATGCTTTTTTAAATCTTGCAAATGCAAAAAGTAGTTTTTTACTCAATATGACTATAATGTTCTTAGAATCCTGAGATAATGCGAAAAAAGCAATAAAAATGTATTCAAACATAACTTCTAAACAACACATGCAAAATGGCTATCAATGCCTAGAGATATGTATTTTTGTTAGTAGTACTAGAAAAATGATCTTTTGTAAGGTTTCTAAAGACACAAGTTATTTTTTTTATTCAATATAACAGTGTGACTGTCAACCTAAATATGAAAGGTTTATAATCATAACTCCAAAACCAAACATGAACTTTGTCTAAAAAAGCCTGTAATATTGAATTTATGTGAGTTTGACCTGAATCAGGTATTTTGGAAAGGTTCAAAAATACAAAAATCAGGTTTTACTGGCCTCATATTGGTCAAACTCAAAATGTCAGTTTATGAAACATAACTCCAAAAATACACATGCAATATGTCTAATAATGCCTGAAGAAATGCATCTTTGAGAGTTTTCCTGAAAAAAAAAAACATTTGGTACCGTTTGCAAAAACAAAAAGTAATGTTTTACTCAATTTGACAGTAATGTACTTAGAATCCTGAGATAATGCGAATAAAGCAATAAAAATGTATTCCAACATAATTCCTAATCCAAACGTGCAAAGTGTCTAAAAATGCCTGTGATATTGAATACATGTGAGTTTTACTAGATACAGTTGTTTTTCTATGGTTTGCAAATACAAAAATGAGGTATTACTCAATATGACTGTATACTGTAACACTCAATATGACAGTTATTTAAACATAACTCCTACACCACACATGGAAAATGGCTAATAATGCCTGAAATAATGCATCTTTGGGAGTTTTACTGGAAACATATGCTTTTTTAAATCTTGCAAATGCAAAAAGTAGTTTTTTACTCAATATGACTATAATGTTCTTAGAATCCTGAGATAATGCGAAAAAAGCAATAAAAATGTATTCAAACATAACTTCTAAACAACACATGCAAAATGGCTAATAATGCCTAGAGATGTGTATTTTTGTTAGTAGTACTAGAAAAATGATCTTTTGTAAGGTTTCTAAAGACACAAGTTAGTTTTTTTTTTCAATATAACAGTGTGACTGTCAACCTAAATATGAAAGGTTTATAATCATAACTCCAAAACCAAACATGAAATTTGTCTAAAAAAGCCTGTAATATTGAATTTATGTGAGTTTGACCTGAATCAGGTATTTTGGAAAGGTTCAAAAATACAAAAATCAGGTTTTACTGGCCTCATATTGGTCAAACTCAAAATGTCAGTTTATGAAACATAACTCCAAAAATACACATGCAATATGTCTAATAATGCCTGAAGAAATGCATCTTTGAGAGTTTCCCTGAAAAAAAAACATTTGGTACCGTTTGCAAAAACAAAAAGTAATGTTTTACTCAATTTGACAGTAATGTACTTAGAATCCTGAGATAATGCGAATAAAGCAATAAAAATGTATTCCAACATAATTCCTAATCCAAACGTGCAAAGTGTCTAAAAATGCCTGTGATATTGAATACATGTGAGTTTTACTAGATACAGTTGTTTTTCTATGGTTTGCAAATACAAAAATGAGGTATTACTCAATGTGACTGTATACTGTAACACTCAATATGACATTTATTTAAACATAACTCCTACAACACACATGGAAAATGGCTAATAATGCCTGAAATAATGCATCTTTGGGAGTTTTACTGGAAACATATGCTTTTTTAAATCTTGCAAATGCAAAAAGTAGTTTTTTACTCAATATGACTATAATGTTCTTAGAATCCTGAGATAATGCGAAAAAAGCAATAAAAATGTATTCAAACATAACTTCTAAACAACACATGCAATATGGCTATCAATGCCTAGAGATATGTATTTTTGTTAGTAGTACTAGAAAAATGATCTTTTGTAAGGTTTATAAAGACACAAGTTATTTTTTTTATTCAATATAACAGTGTGACTGTCAACCTAAATATGAAAGGTTTATAATCATAACTCCAAAACCAAACATGAACTTTGTCTAAAAAATCCTGTAATATTGAATTTATGTGAGTTTGATCTGAATCAGGTATTTTGGAAAGGTTCAAAAATACAAAAATCAGGTTTTACTGGCCTCATATTGGTCAAACTCAAAATGTCAGTTTATGAAACATAACTCCAAAAATACACATTCAATATGTCTAATAATGCCTGAAGAAATGCATCTTTGAGAGTTTTCCTGAAAAAAAAAACATTTGGTACCGTTTGCAAAAACAAAAAGTAATGTTTTACTCAATTTGACAGTAATGTACTTAGAATCCTGAGATAATGCGAATAAAGCAATAAAAATGTATTCCAACATAATTCCTAATCCAAACGTGCAAAGTGTCTAAAAATGCCTGTGATATTGAATACATGTGAGTTTTACTAGATACAGTTGTTTTTCTATGGTTTGCAAATACAAAAATGAGGTATTACTCAATATGACTGTATACTGTAACACTCAATATGACAGTTATTTAAACATAACTCCTACACCACACATGGAAAATGGCTAATAATGCCTGAAATAATGCATCTTTGGGAGTTTTATTCGAAACATATGCTTTTTTAAATCTTGCAAATGCAAAAAGTAGTTTTTTACTCAATATGACTATAATGTTCTTAGAATCCTGAGATAATGCGAAAAAAGCAATAAAAATGTATTCAAACATAACTTCTAAACAACACATGCAAAATGGCTAATAATGCCTAGAGATATGTATTTTTGTTAGTAGTACTAGAAAAATGATCTTTTGTAAGGTTTCTAAAGACACAAGTTAGTTTTTTTTTCAATATAACAGTGTGACTGTCAACCTAAATATGAAAGGTTTATAATCATAACTCCAAAACCAAACATGAAATTTGTCTAAAAAAAGCCTGTAATATTGAATTTATGTGAGTTTGACCTGAATCAGGTACTTTGGAAAGGTTCAAAAATACAAAAATCATGTTTTACTGGCCTCATATTGGTCAAACTCAAAATGTCAGTTTATGAAACATAACTCCAAAAATACACATGCAATATGTCTAATAATGCCTGAAGAAATGCATCTTTGAGAGTTTTCCTGAAAAAAAAACATTTGGTACCGTTTGCAAAAACAAAAAGTAATGTTTTACTCAATTTGACAGTAATGTACTTAGAATCCTGAGATAATGCGAATAAAGCAATAAAAATGTATTCCAACATAATTCCTAATCCAAACGTGCAAAGTGTCTAAAAATGCCTGTGATATTGAATACATGTGAGTTTTACTAGATACAGTTGTTTTTCTATGGTTTGCAAATACAAAAATGAGGTATTACTCAATATGACTGTATACCTTAACACTCAATATGACAGTTATTTAAACATAACTCCTACACCACACATGGAAAATGGCTAATAATGCCTGAAATAATGCATCTTTGGGAGTTTTACTCGAAACATATGCTTTTTTAAATCTTGCAAATGCAAAAAGTAGTGTTTTACTCAATATGACTATAATGTTCTTAGAATCCTGAGATAATGCGAAAAAAGCAATAAAAATGTATTTAAACATAACTTCTAAACAACACATGCAAAATGGCTAATAATGCCTAGAGATATGTATTTTTGTTAGTAGTACTAGAAAAATTATCTTTTGTAAGGTTTATAAAGACACAAGTTATTTTTTTTATTCAATATAATAGTGTGACTGTCAACCTAAATATGAAAGGTTTATAATCATAACTCCAAAACCAAACATGAACTTTGTCTAAAAAAGCCTGTAATATTGAATTTATGTGAGTTTGACCTGAATCAGGTATTTTGGAAAGGTTCAAAAATACAAAAATCAGGTTTTACTGGCCTCATATTGGTCAAACTCAAAATGTCAGTTTATGAAACATAACTCCAAAAATACACATGCAATATGTCTAATAATGCCTGAAGAAATGCATCTTTGAGAGTTTTCCTGAAAAAAAAAACATTTGGTACCGTTTGCAAAAACAAAAAGTAATGTTTTACTCAATTTGACAGTAATGTACTTAGAATCCTGAGATAATGCGAATAAAGCAATAAAAATGTATTCCAACATAATTCCTAATCCAAACGTGCAAAGTGTCTAAAAATGCCTGTGATATTGAATACATGTGAGTTTTACTAGATACAGTTGTTTTTCTATGGTTTGCAAATACAAAAATGAGGTATTACTCAATATGACTGTATACTGTAACACTCAATATGACAGTTATTTAAACATAACTCCTACACCACACATGGAAAATGGCTAATAATGCCTGAAATAATGCATCTTTGGGAGTTTTACTCGAAACATATGCTTTTTTAAATCTTGCAAATGCAAAAAGTAGTTTTTTACTCAATATGACTATAATGTTCTTAGAATCCTGAGATAATGCGAAAAAAGCAATAAAAATGTATTCAAACATAACTTCTAAACAACACATGCAAAATGGCTAATAATGCCTAGAGATGTGTATTTTTGTTAGTAGTACTAGAAAAATGATCTTTTGTAAGGTTTCTAAAGACACAAGTTAGTTTTTTTTTTCAATATAACAGTGTGACTGTCAACCTAAATATGAAAGGTTTATAATCATAACTCCAAAACCAAACATGAAATTTGTCTAAAAAAGCCTGTAATATTGAATTTATGTGAGTTTGACCTGAATCAGGTATTTTGGAAAGGTTCAAAAATACAAAAATCAGGTTTTACTGGCCTCATATTGGTCAAACTCAAAATGTCAGTTTATGAAACATAACTCCAAAAATACACATGCAATATGTCTAATAATGCCTGAAGAAATGCATCTTTGAGAGTTTCCCTGAAAAAAAAACATTTGGTACCGTTTGCAAAAACAAAAAGTAATGTTTTACTCAATTTGACAGTAATGTACTTAGAATCCTGAGATAATGCGAATAAAGCAATAAAAATGTATTCCAACATAATTCCTAATCCAAACGTGCAAAGTGTCTAAAAATGCCTGTGATATTGAATACATGTGAGTTTTACTAGATACAGTTGTTTTTCTATGGTTTGCAAATACAAAAATGAGGTATTACTCAATATGACTGTATACTGTAACACTCAATATGACATTTATTTAAACATAACTCCTACAACACACATGGAAAATGGCTAATAATGCCTGAAATAATGCATCTTTGGGAGTTTTACTGGAAACATATGCTTTTTTAAATCTTGCAAATGCAAAAAGTAGTTTTTTACTCAATATGACTATAATGTTCTTAGAATCCTGAGATAATGCGAAAAAAGCAATAAAAATGTATTCAAACATAACTTCTAAACAACACATGCAATATGGCTATCAATGCCTAGAGATATGTATTTTTGTTAGTAGTACTAGAAAAATGATCTTTTGTAAGGTTTCTAAAGACACAAGTTAGTTTTTTTTTCAATATAACAGTGTGACTGTCAACCTAAATATGAAAGGTTTATAATCATAACTCCAAAACCAAACATGAACTTTGTCTAAAAAATCCTGTAATATTGAATTTATGTGAGTTTGACCTGAATCAGGTATTTTGGAAAGGTTCAAAAATACAAAAATCAGGTTTTACTGGCCTCATATTGGTCAAACTCAAAATGTCAGTTTATGAAACATAACTCCAAAAATACACATTCAATATGTCTAATAATGCCTGAAGAAATGCATCTTTGAGAGTTTTCCTGAAAAAAAAACATTTGGTACCGTTTGCAAAAACAAAAAGTAATGTTTTACTCAATTTGACAGTAATGTACTTAGAATCCTGAGATAATGCGAATAAAGCGATAAAAATGTATTCCAACATAATTCCTAATCCAAACGTGCAAAGTGTCTAAAAATGCCTGTGATATTGAATACATGTGAGTTTTACTAGATACAGTTGTTTTTCTATGGTTTGCAAATACAAAAATGAGGTATTACTCAATATGACTGTATACTGTAACACTCAATATGACAGTTATTTAAACAGAACTCCTACACCACACATGGAAAATGGCTAATAATGCCTGAAATAATGCATCTTTGGGAGTTTTACTCGAAACATATGCTTTTTTAAATCTTGCAAATGCAAAAAGTAGTTTTTTACTCAATATGACTATAATGTAGCTGAGATAGGCGCCAGCGCCCCCCGCGACCCCGAAAGGGAATAAGCGGTAGAAAATGGATGGATGGATGACTATAATGTTCTTAGAATCCTGAGATAATGCGAAAAAAGCAATAAAAATGTATTCAAACATAACTTCTAAACAACACATGCAAAATGGCTAATAATGCCTAGAGATATGTATTTTTGTTAGTAGTACTAGAAAAATGATCTTTTGTAAGGTTTCTAAAGACACAAGTTAGTTTTTTTTTCAATATAACAGTGTGACTGTCAACCTAAATATGAAAGGTTTATAATCATAACTCCAAAACCAAACATGAAATTTGTCTAAAAAAGCCTGTAATATTGAATTTATGTGAGTTTGACCTGAATCAGGTACTTTGGAAAGGTTCAAAAATACAAAAATCATGTTTTACTGGCCTCATATTGGTCAAACTCAAAATGTCAGTTTATGAAACATAACTCCAAAAATACACATGCAATATGTCTAATAATGCCTGAAGAAATGCATCTTTGAGAGTTTTCCTGAAAAAAAAACATTTGGTACCGTTTGCAAAAACAAAAAGTAATGTTTTACTCAATTTGACAGTAATGTACTTAGAATCCTGAGATAATGCGAATAAAGCAATAAAAATGTATTCCAACATAATTCCTAATCCAAACGTGCAAAGTGTCTAAAAATGCCTGTGATATTGAATACATGTGAGTTTTACTAGATACAGTTGTTTTTCTATGGTTTGCAAATACAAAAATGAGGTATTACTCAATATGACTGTATACCTTAACACTCAATATGACAGTTATTTAAACATAACTCCTACACCACACATGGAAAATGGCTAATAATGCCTGAAATAATGCATCTTTGGGAGTTTTACTCGAAACATATGCTTTTTTAAATCTTGCAAATGCAAAAAGTAGTGTTTTACTCAATATGACTATAATGTTCTTAGAATCCTGAGATAATGCGAAAAAAGCAATAAAAATGTATTTAAACATAACTTCTAAACAACACATGCAAAATGGCTAATAATGCCTAGAGATATGTATTTTTGTTAGTAGTACTAGAAAAATTATCTTTTGTAAGGTTTATAAAGACACAAGTTATTTTTTTTATTCAATATAACAGTGTGACTGTCAACCTAAATATGAAAGGTTTATAATCATAACTCCAAAACCAAACATGAACTTTGTCTAAAAAAGCCTGTAATATTGAATTTATGTGAGTTTGACCTGAATCAGGTATTTTGGAAAGGTTCAAAAATACAAAAATCAGGTTTTACTGGCCTCATATTGGTCAAACTCAAAATGTCAGTTTATGAAACATAACTCCAAAAATACACATGCAATATGTCTAATAATGCCTGAAGAAATGCATCTTTGAGAGTTTTCCTGAAAAAAAAAACATTTGGTACCGTTTGCAAAAACAAAAAGTAATGTTTTACTCAATTTGACAGTAATGTACTTAGAATCCTGAGATAATGCGAATAAAGCAATAAAAATGTATTCCAACATAATTCCTAATCCAAACGTGCAAAGTGTCTAAAATGCCTGTGATATTGAATACATGTGAGTTTTACTAGATACAGTTGTTTTTCTATGGTTTGCAAATACAAAAATGAGGTATTACTCAATATGACTGTATACTGTAACACTCAATATGACAGTTATTTAAACATAACTCCTACACCACACATGGAAAATGGCTAATAATGCCTGAAATAATGCATCTTTGGGAGTTTTACTGGAAACATATGCTTTTTTAAATCTTGCAAATGCAAAAAGTAGTTTTTTACTCAATATGACTATAATGTTCTTAGAATCCTGAGATAATGCGAAAAAAGCAATAAAAATGTATTCAAACATAACTTCTAAACAACACATGCAAAATGGCTAATAATGCCTAGAGATATGTATTTTTGTTAGTAGTACTAGAAAAATGATCTTTTGTAAGGTTTCTAAAGACACAAGTTAGTTTTTTTTTCAATATAACAGTGTGACTGTCAACCTAAATATGAAAGGTTTATAATCATAACTCCAAAACCAAACATGAAATTTGTCTAAAAAAGCCTGTAATATTGAATTTATGTGAGTTTGACCTGAATCAGGTATTTTGGAAAGGTTCAAAAATACAAAAATCATGTTTTACTGGCCTCATATTGGTCAAACTCAAAATGTCAGTTTATGAAACATAACTCCAAAAATACACATGCAATATGTCTAATAATGCCTGAAGAAATGCATCTTTGAGAGTTTTCCTGAAAAAAAAACATTTGGTACCGTTTGCAAAAACAAAAAGTAATGTTTTACTCAATTTGACAGTAATGTACTTAGAATCCTGAGATAATGCGAATAAAGCAATAAAAATGTATTCCAACATAATTCCTAATCCAAACGTGCAAAGTGTCTAAAATGCCTGTGATATTGAATACATGTGAGTTTTACTAGATACAGTTGTTTTTCTATGGTTTGCAAATACAAAAATGAGGTATTACTCAATATGACTGTATACTGTAACACTCAATATGACAGTTATTTAAACATAACTCCTACACCACACATGGAAAATGGCTAATAATGCCTGAAATAATGCATCTTTGGGAGTTTTACTGGAAACATATGCTTTTTTAAATCTTGCAAATGCAAAAAGTAGTTTTTTACTCAATATGACTATAATGTTCTTAGAATCCTGAGATAATGCGAAAAAAGCAATAAAAATGTATTCAAACATAACTTCTAAACAACACATGCAAAATGGCTAATAATGCCTAGAGATATGTATTTTTGTTAGTAGTACTAGAAAAATGATCTTTTGTAAGGTTTCTAAAGACACAAGTTAGTTTTTTTTTCAATATAACAGTGTGACTGTCAACCTAAATATGAAAGGTTTATAATCATAACTCCAAAACCAAACATGAAATTTGTCTAAAAAAGCCTGTAATATTGAATTTATGTGAGTTTGACCTGAATCAGGTATTTTGGAAAGGTTCAAAAATACAAAAATCATGTTTTACTGGCCTCATATTGGTCAAACTCAAAATGTCAGTTTATGAAACATAACTCCAAAAATACACATGCAATATGTCTAATAATGCCTGAAGAAATGCATCTTTGAGAGTTTCCCTGAAAAAAAAACATTTGGTACCGTTTGCAAAAACAAAAAGTAATGTTTTACTCAATTTGACAGTAATGTACTTAGAATCCTGAGATAATGCAAATAAAGCAATAAAAATGTATTCCAACATAATTCCTAATCCAAACGTGCAAAGTGTCTAAAAATGCCTGTGATATTGAATACATGTGAGTTTTACTAGATACAGTTGTTTTTCTATGGTTTGCAAATACAAAAATGAGGTATTACTCAATATGACTGTATACTGTAACACTCAATATGACAGTTATTTAAACATAACTCCTACACCACACATGGAAAATGGCTAATAATGCCTGAAATAATGCATCTTTGGGAGTTTTACTGGAAACATATGCTTTTTTAAATCTTGCAAATGCAAAAAGTAGTGTTTTACTCAATATGACTATAATGTTCTTAGAATCCTGAGATAATGCGAAAAAAGCAATAAAAATGTATTCAAACATAACTTCTAAAAAACAAATGCAAAATGGCTATCAATGCCTAGAAATATGTATTTTTGTTAGTAGTACTAGAAAAATGATCTTTTGTAAGGTTTCTAAAGACACAAGTTAGTTTTTTTATTCAATATAACAGTGTGACTGTCAACCTAAATATGAAAGGTTTATAATCATAACTCCAAAACCAAACATGAACTTTGTCTAAAAAAGCCTGTAATATTGAATTTATGTGAGTTTGACCTGAATCAGGTATTTTGGAAAGGTTCAAAAATACAAAAATCAGGTTTTACTGGCCTCATATTGGTCAAACTCAAAATGTCAGTTTATGAAACATAACTCCAAAAATACACATGCAATATGTCTAATAATACCTGAAGAAATGCATCTTTGAGAGTTTCCCTGAAAAAAAAAACATTTGGTACCGTTTGCAAAAACAAAAAGTAATGTTTTACTCAATTTGACAGTAATGTACTTAGAATCCTGAGATAATGCGAATAAAGCAATAAAAATGTATTCCAACATAATTCCTAATCCAAACGTGCAAAGTGTCTAAAAATGCCTGTGATATTGAATACATGTGAGTTTTACTAGATACAGTTGTTTTTCTATGGTTTGCAAATACAAAAATTAGGTATTACTCAATATGACTGTATACTGTAACACTCAATATGACAGTTATTTAAACATAACTCCTACACCACACATGGAAAATGGCTAATAATGCCTGAAATAATGCATCTTTGGGAGTTTTACTCGAAACATATGCTTTTTTAAATCTTGCAAATGCAAAAAGTAGTTTTTTACTCAATATGACTATAATGTTCTTAGAATCCTGAGATAATGCGAAAAAAGCAATACAAATGTATTCAAACATAACTTCTAAACAACACATGCAAAATGGCTAATAATGCCTAGAGATATGTATTTGTGTTAGTAGTACTAGAAAAATGATCTTTTGTAAGGTTTCTAAAGACACAAGTTAGTTTTTTTTTCAATATAACAGTGTGACTGTCAACCTAAATATGAAAGGTTTATAATCATAACTCAAAAAACCAAACATGAACTTTGTCTAAAAAAGCCTGTAATATTGAATTTATGTGAGTTTGACCTGAATCAGGTATTTTGGAAAGGTTCAAAAATACAAAAATCAGGTTTTACTGGCCTCATATTGGTCAAACTCAAAATGTCAGTTTATGAAACATAACTCCAAAAATACACATGCAATATGTCTAATAATACCTGAGGAAATGCATCTTTGAGAGTTTCCCTGAAAAAAAAACATTTGGTACCGTTTGCAAAAACAAAAAGTAATGTTTTACTCAATTTGACAGTAATGTACTTAGAATCCTGAGATAATGCGAATAAAGCAATAAAAATGTATTCCAACATAATTCCTAATCCAAACGTGCAAAGTGTCTAAAAATGCCTGTGATATTGAATACATGTGAGTTTTACTAGATACAGTTGTTTTTCTATGGTTTGCAAATACAAAAATGAGGTATTACTCAATATGACTGTATACTGTAACACTCAATATGACAGTTATTTAAACATAACTCCTACACCACACATGGAAAATGGCTAATAATGCCTGAAATAATGCATCTTTGGGAGTTTTACTGGAAACATATGCTTTTTTAAATCTTGCAAATGCAAAAAGTAGTTTTTTACTCAATATGACTATAATGTTCTTAGAATCCTGAGATAATGCGACAAAAACAATAAAAATGTATTCAAACATAACTTCTAAACAACACATGCAAAATGGCTAATCATGCCTAGAGATATGTATTTTTGTTAGTAGTACTAGAAAAATGATCTTTTGTAAGGTTTCTAAAGACACAAGTTAGTTTTTTTTCTCAATATAACAGTGTGACTGTCAACCTAAATATGAAAGGTTTATAATCATAACTCCAAAACCAAACATGAACTTTGTCTAAAAAAAGCCTGTAATATTGAATTTATGTTAGTTTGACCTGAATCAGGTATTTTGGAAAGGTTCAAAAATACAAAAATTAGGTTTTACTGGCCTCATATTGGTCAAACTCAAAATGTCAGTTTATGAAACATAACTCCAAAAATACACATGCAATATGTCTAATAATACCTGAAGAAATGCATCTTTGAAAGTTTCCCTGAAAAAAAAACATTTGGTACCGTTTGAAAAAACAAAAAGTAATGTTTTACTCAATTTGACAGTAATGTACTTAGAATCCTGAGATAATGCGAATAAAGCAATAAAAATGTATTCCAACATAATTCCTAATCCAAACGTGCAAAGTGTCTAAAAATGCGTGTGATATTGAATACATGTGAGTTTTACTAGATACAGTTGTTTTTCTATGGTTTGCAAATACAAAAATGAGGTATTACTCAATATGACTGTATACTGTAACACTCAATATGACAGTTATTTAAACATAACTCCTACACCACACATGGAAAATGGCTAATAATGCCTGAAATAATGCATCTTTGGGAGTTTTACTGGAAACATATGCTTTTTTAAATCTTGCAAATGCAAAAAGTAGTTTTTTACTCAATATGACTATAATGTTCTTAGAATCCTGAGATAATGCGAAAAAAGCAATAAAAATGTATTCAAACATAACTTCTAAACAACACATGCAAAATGGCTATCAATGCCTAGAGATATGTATTTTTGTTAGTAGTACTAGAAAAATGATCTTTTGTAAGGTTTCTAAAGACACAAGTTATTTTTTTTATTCAATATAACAGTGTGCCTGTCAACCTAAATATGAAAGGTTTATAATCATAACTCCAAAACCAAACATGAACTTTGTCTAAAAAAGCCTGTAATATTGAATTTATGTGAGTTTGACCTGAATCAGGTATTTTGGAAAGGTTCAAAAATACAAAAATCAGGTTTTACTGGCCTCATATTGGTCAAACTCAAAATGTCAGTTTATGAAACATAACTCCAAAAATACACATGCAATATGTCTAATAATGCCTGAAGAAATGCATCTTTGAGAGTTTTCCTGAAAAAAAAAACATTTGGTACCGTTTGCAAAAACAAAAAGTAATGTTTTACTCAATTTGACAGTAATGTACTTAGAATCCTGAGATAATGCGAATAAAGCGATAAAAATGTATTCCAACATAATTCCTAATCCAAACGTGCAAAGTGTCTAAAAATGCCTGTGATATTGAATACATGTGAGTTTTACTAGATACAGTTGTTTTTCTATGGTTTGCAAATACAAAAATGAGGTATTACTCAATATGACTGTATACTGTAACACTCAATATGACAGTTATTTAAACAGAACTCCTACACCACACATGGAAAATGGCTAATAATGCCTGAAATAATGCATCTTTGGGAGTTTTACTCGAAACATATGCTTTTTTAAATCTTGCAAATGCAAAAAGTAGTTTTTTACTCAATATGACTATAATGTAGCTGAGATAGGCGCCAGCGCCCCCCGCGACCCCGAAAGGGAATAAGCGGTAGAAAATGGATGGATGGATGACTATAATGTTCTTAGAATCCTGAGATAATGCGAAAAAAGCAATAAAAATGTATTCAAACATAACTTCTAAACAACACATGCAAAATGGCTAATAATGCCTAGAGATATGTATTTTTGTTAGTAGTACTAGAAAAATGATCTTTTGTAAGGTTTCTAAAGACACAAGTTAGTTTTTTTTTCAATATAACAGTGTGACTGTCAACCTAAATATGAAAGGTTTATAATCATAACTCCAAAACCAAACATGAAATTTGTCTAAAAAAGCCTGTAATATTGAATTTATGTGAGTTTGACCTGAATCAGGTACTTTGGAAAGGTTCAAAAATACAAAAATCATGTTTTACTGGCCTCATATTGGTCAAACTCAAAATGTCAGTTTATGAAACATAACTCCAAAAATACACATGCAATATGTCTAATAATGCCTGAAGAAATGCATCTTTGAGAGTTTTCCTGAAAAAAAAACATTTGGTACCGTTTGCAAAAACAAAAAGTAATGTTTTACTCAATTTGACAGTAATGTACTTAGAATCCTGAGATAATGCGAATAAAGCAATAAAAATGTATTCCAACATAATTCCTAATCCAAACGTGCAAAGTGTCTAAAAATGCCTGTGATATTGAATACATGTGAGTTTTACTAGATACAGTTGTTTTTCTATGGTTTGCAAATACAAAAATGAGGTATTACTCAATATGACTGTATACCTTAACACTCAATATGACAGTTATTTAAACATAACTCCTACACCACACATGGAAAATGGCTAATAATGCCTGAAATAATGCATCTTTGGGAGTTTTACTCGAAACATATGCTTTTTTAAATCTTGCAAATGCAAAAAGTAGTGTTTTACTCAATATGACTATAATGTTCTTAGAATCCTGAGATAATGCGAAAAAAGCAATAAAAATGTATTTAAACATAACTTCTAAACAACACATGCAAAATGGCTAATAATGCCTAGAGATATGTATTTTTGTTAGTAGTACTAGAAAAATTATCTTTTGTAAGGTTTATAAAGACACAAGTTATTTTTTTTATTCAATATAACAGTGTGACTGTCAACCTAAATATGAAAGGTTTATAATCATAACTCCAAAACCAAACATGAACTTTGTCTAAAAAAGCCTGTAATATTGAATTTATGTGAGTTTGACCTGAATCAGGTATTTTGGAAAGGTTCAAAAATACAAAAATCAGGTTTTACTGGCCTCATATTGGTCAAACTCAAAATGTCAGTTTATGAAACATAACTCCAAAAATACACATGCAATATGTCTAATAATGCCTGAAGAAATGCATCTTTGAGAGTTTTCCTGAAAAAAAAAACATTTGGTACCGTTTGCAAAAACAAAAAGTAATGTTTTACTCAATTTGACAGTAATGTACTTAGAATCCTGAGATAATGCGAATAAAGCAATAAAAATGTATTCCAACATAATTCCTAATCCAAACGTGCAAAGTGTCTAAAATGCCTGTGATATTGAATACATGTGAGTTTTACTAGATACAGTTGTTTTTCTATGGTTTGCAAATACAAAAATGAGGTATTACTCAATATGACTGTATACTGTAACACTCAATATGACAGTTATTTAAACATAACTCCTACACCACACATGGAAAATGGCTAATAATGCCTGAAATAATGCATCTTTGGGAGTTTTACTGGAAACATATGCTTTTTTAAATCTTGCAAATGCAAAAAGTAGTTTTTTACTCAATATGACTATAATGTTCTTAGAATCCTGAGATAATGCGAAAAAAGCAATAAAAATGTATTCAAACATAACTTCTAAACAACACATGCAAAATGGCTAATAATGCCTAGAGATATGTATTTTTGTTAGTAGTACTAGAAAAATGATCTTTTGTAAGGTTTCTAAAGACACAAGTTAGTTTTTTTTTCAATATAACAGTGTGACTGTCAACCTAAATATGAAAGGTTTATAATCATAACTCCAAAACCAAACATGAAATTTGTCTAAAAAAGCCTGTAATATTGAATTTATGTGAGTTTGACCTGAATCAGGTATTTTGGAAAGGTTCAAAAATACAAAAATCATGTTTTACTGGCCTCATATTGGTCAAACTCAAAATGTCAGTTTATGAAACATAACTCCAAAAATACACATGCAATATGTCTAATAATGCCTGAAGAAATGCATCTTTGAGAGTTTCCCTGAAAAAAAAACATTTGGTACCGTTTGCAAAAACAAAAAGTAATGTTTTACTCAATTTGACAGTAATGTACTTAGAATCCTGAGATAATGCAAATAAAGCAATAAAAATGTATTCCAACATAATTCCTAATCCAAACGTGCAAAGTGTCTAAAAATGCCTGTGATATTGAATACATGTGAGTTTTACTAGATACAGTTGTTTTTCTATGGTTTGCAAATACAAAAATGAGGTATTACTCAATATGACTGTATACTGTAACACTCAATATGACAGTTATTTAAACATAACTCCTACACCACACATGGAAAATGGCTAATAATGCCTGAAATAATGCATCTTTGGGAGTTTTACTGGAAACATATGCTTTTTTAAATCTTGCAAATGCAAAAAGTAGTGTTTTACTCAATATGACTATAATGTTCTTAGAATCCTGAGATAATGCGAAAAAAGCAATAAAAATGTATTCAAACATAACTTCTAAAAAACAAATGCAAAATGGCTATCAATGCCTAGAAATATGTATTTTTGTTAGTAGTACTAGAAAAATGATCTTTTGTAAGGTTTCTAAAGACACAAGTTAGTTTTTTTATTCAATATAACAGTGTGACTGTCAACCTAAATATGAAAGGTTTATAATCATAACTCCAAAACCAAACATGAACTTTGTCTAAAAAAGCCTGTAATATTGAATTTATGTGAGTTTGACCTGAATCAGGTATTTTGGAAAGGTTCAAAAATACAAAAATCAGGTTTTACTGGCCTCATATTGGTCAAACTCAAAATGTCAGTTTATGAAACATAACTCCAAAAATACACATGCAATATGTCTAATAATACCTGAAGAAATGCATCTTTGAGAGTTTCCCTGAAAAAAAAAACATTTGGTACCGTTTGCAAAAACAAAAAGTAATGTTTTACTCAATTTGACAGTAATGTACTTAGAATCCTGAGATAATGCGAATAAAGCAATAAAAATGTATTCCAACATAATTCCTAATCCAAACGTGCAAAGTGTCTAAAAATGCCTGTGATATTGAATACATGTGAGTTTTACTAGATACAGTTGTTTTTCTATGGTTTGCAAATACAAAAATGAGGTATTACTCAATATGACTGTATACTGTAACACTCAATATGACAGTTATTTAAACATAACTCCTACACCACACATGGAAAATGGCTAATAATGCCTGAAATAATGCATCTTTGGGAGTTTTACTGGAAACATATGCTTTTTTAAATCTTGCAAATGCAAAAAGTAGTTTTTTACTCAATATGACTATAATGTTCTTAGAATCCTGAGATAATGCGACAAAAACAATAAAAATGTATTCAAACATAACTTCTAAACAACACATGCAAAATGGCTAATCATGCCTAGAGATATGTATTTTTGTTAGTAGTACTAGAAAAATGATCTTTTGTAAGGTTTCTAAAGACACAAGTTAGTTTTTTTTCTCAATATAACAGTGTGACTGTCAACCTAAATATGAAAGGTTTATAATCATAACTCCAAAACCAAACATGAACTTTGTCTAAAAAAAGCCTGTAATATTGAATTTATGTTAGTTTGACCTGAATCAGGTATTTTGGAAAGGTTCAAAAATACAAAAATCAGGTTTTACTGGCCTCATATTGGTCAAACTCAAAATGTCAGTTTATGAAACATAACTCCAAAAATACACATGCAATATGTCTAATAATACCTGAAGAAATGCATCTTTGAAAGTTTCCCTGAAAAAAAAACATTTGGTACCGTTTGAAAAAACAAAAAGTAATGTTTTACTCAATTTGACAGTAATGTACTTAGAATCCTGAGATAATGCGAATAAAGCAATAAAAATGTATTCCAACATAATTCCTAATCCAAACGTGCAAAGTGTCTAAAAATGCGTGTGATATTGAATACATGTGAGTTTTACTAGATACAGTTGTTTTTCTATGGTTTGCAAATACAAAAATGAGGTATTACTCAATATGACTGTATACTGTAACACTCAATATGACAGTTATTTAAACATAACTCCTACACCACACATGGAAAATGGCTAATAATGCCTGAAATAATGCATCTTTGGGAGTTTTACTGGAAACATATGCTTTTTTAAATCTTGCAAATGCAAAAAGTAGTTTTTTACTCAATATGACTATAATGTTCTTAGAATCCTGAGATAATGCGAAAAAAGCAATAAAAATGTATTCAAACATAACTTCTAAACAACACATGCAAAATGGCTATCAATGCCTAGAGATATGTATTTTTGTTAGTAGTACTAGAAAAATGATCTTTTGTAAGGTTTCTAAAGACACAAATTAGTTTTTTTATTCAATATAACAGTGTGACTGTCAACCTAAATATGAAAGGTTTATAATCATAACTCCAAAACCAAACATGAACTTTGTCTAAAAAAGCCTGTAATATTGAATTTATGTGAGTTTGACCTGAATCAGGTATTTTGGAAAGGTTCAAAAATACAAAAATCAGGTTTTACTGGCCTCATATTGGTCAAACTCAAAATGTCAGTTTATGAAACATAACTCCAAAAATACACATGCAATATGTATAATAATGCCTGAAGAAATGCATCTTTGAGAGTTTTCCTGAAAAAAAAAACATTTGGTACCGTTTGCAAAAACAAAAAGTAATGTTTTACTCAATTTGACAGAAATGTACTTAGAATCCTGAGATAATGCGAATAAAGCAATAAAAATGTATTCCAACATAATTCCTAATCCAAACGTGCAAAGTGTCTAAAAAGGCCTGTGATATTGAATACATGTGAGTTTTACTAGATACAGTTGTTTTTCTATGGTTTGCAAATACAAAAATGAGGTATTACTCAATATGACTGTATACTGTAACACTCAATATGACAGTTATTTAAACATAACTCCTACACCACACATGGAAAATGGCTAATAATGCCTGAAATAATGCATCTTTGGGAGTTTTACTCGAAACATATGCTTTTTTAAATCTTGCAAATGCAAAAAGTAGTTTTTTACTCAATATGACTATAATGTTCTTAGAATCCTGAGATAATGCGAAAAAAGCAATAAAAATGTATTCAAACATAACTTCTAAACAACACATGCAAAATGGCTAATAATTCCTAGAGATATGTATTTTTGTTAGTAGTACTAGAAAAATGATCTTTTGTAAGGTTTCTAAAAACACAAGTTAGTTTTTTTTTTCAATATAACAGTGTGACTGTCAACCTAAATATGAAAGGTTTATAATCATAACTCCAAAACCAAACATGAAATTTGTCTAAAAAAGCCTGTAATATTGAATTTATGTGAGTTTGACCTGAATCAGGTATTTTGGAAAGGTTCAAAAATACAAAAATCAGGTTTTACTGGCCTCATATTGGTCAAACTCAAAATGTCAGTTTATGAAACATAACTCCAAAAATACACATGCAATATGTCTAATAATGCCTGAAGAAATGCATCTTTGAGAGTTTCCCTGAAAAAAAAACATTTGGTACCGTTTGCAAAAACAAAAAGTAATGTTTTACTCAATTTGACAGTAATGTACTTAGAATCCTGAGATAATGCGAATAAAGCAATAAAAATGTATTCCAACATAATTCCTAATCCAAACGTGCAAAGTGTCTAAAAATGCCTGTGATATTGAATACATGTGAGTTTTACTAGATACAGTTGTTTTTCTATGGTTTGCAAATACAAAAATGAGGTATTACTCAATATGACTGTATACTGTAACACTCAATATGACATTTATTTAAACATAACTCCTACAACACACATGGAAAATGGCTAATAATGCCTGAAATAATGCATCTTTGGGAGTTTTACTGGAAACATATGCTTTTTTAAATCTTGCAAATGCAAAAAGTAGTTTTTTACTCAATATGACTATAATGTTCTTAGAATCCTGAGATAATGCGAAAAAAGCAATAAAAATGTATTCAAACATAACTTCTAAACAACACATGCAATATGGCTATCAATGCCTAGAGATATGTATTTTTGTTAGTAGTACTAGAAAAATGATCTTTTGTAAGGTTTATAAAGACACAAGTTATTTTTTTTATTCAATATAACAGTGTGACTGTCAACCTAAATATGAAAGGTTTATAATCATAACTCCAAAACCAAACATGAACTTTGTCTAAAAAATCCTGTAATATTGAATTTATGTGAGTTTGACCTGAATCAGGTATTTTGGAAAGGTTCAAAAATACAAAAATCAGGTTTTACTGGCCTCATATTGGTCAAACTCAAAATGTCAGTTTATGAAACATAACTCCAAAAATACACATGCAATATGTCTAATAATGCCTGAAGAAATGCATCTTTGAGAGTTTTCCTGAAAAAAAAAACATTTGGTACCGTTTGCAAAAACAAAAAGTAATGTTTTACTCAATTTGACAGTAATGTACTTAGAATCCTGAGATAATGCGAATAAAGCAATAAAAATGTATTCCAACATAATTCCTAATCCAAACGTGCAAAGTGTCTAAAAATGCCTGTGATATTGAATACATGTGAGTTTTACTAGATACAGTTGTTTTTCTATGGTTTGCAAATACAAAAATGAGGTATTACTCAATATGACTGTATACTGTAACACTCAATATGACAGTTATTTAAACATAACTCCTACACCACACATGGAAAATGGCTAATAATGCCTGAAATAATGCATCTTTGGGAGTTTTACTCGAAACATATGCTTTTTTAAATCTTGCAAATGCAAAAAGTAGTTTTTTACTCAATATGACTATAATGTTCTTAGAATCCTGAGATAATGCGAAAAAAGCAATAAAAATGTATTCAAACATAACTTCTAAACAACACATGCAAAATGGCTAATAATGCCTAGAGATATGTATTTTTGTTAGTAGTACTAGAAAAATGATCTTTTGTAAGGTTTCTAAAGACACAAGTTAGTTTTTTTTTCAATATAACAGTGTGACTGTCAACCTAAATATGAAAGGTTTATAATCATAACTCCAAAACCAAACATGAACTTTGTCTAAAAAAGCCTGTAATATTGAATTTATGTGAGTTTGACCTGAATCAGGTATTTTGGAAAGGTTCAAAAATACAAAAATCATGTTTTACTGGCCTCATATTGGTCAAACTCAAAATGTCAGTTTATGAAACATAACTCCAAAAATACACATGCAATATGTCTAATAATACCTGAGGAAATGCATCTTTGAGAGTTTCCCTGAAAAAAAAACATTTGGTACCGTTTGCAAAAACAAAAAGTAATGTTTTACTCAATTTGACAGTAATGTACTTAGAATCCTGAGATAATGCGAATAAAGCAATAAAAATGTATTCCTACATAATTCCTAATCCAAACGTGCAAAGTGTCTAAAAATGCCTGTGATATTGAATACATGTGAGTTTTACTAGATACAGTTGTTTTTCTATGGTTTGCAAATACAAAAATGAGGTATTACTCAATATGACTGTATACTGTAACACTCAATATGACAGTTATTTAAACATAACTCCTACACCACACATGGAAAATGGCTAATAATGCCTGAAATAATGCATCTTTGGGAGTTTTACTGGAAACATATGCTTTTTTAAATCTTGCAAATGCAAAAAGTAGTTTTTTACTCAATATGACTATAATGTTCTTAGAATCCTGAGATAATGCGACAAAAACAATAAAAATGTATTCAAACATAACTTCTAAACAACACATGCAAAATGGCTAATCATGCCTAGAGATATGTATTTTTGTTAGTAGTACTAGAAAAATTATCTTTTGTAAGGTTTCTAAAGACACAAGTTAGTTTTTTTTTCAATATAACAGTGTGACTGTCAACCTAAATATGAAAGGTTTATAATCATAACTCCAAAACCAAACATGAACTTTGTCTAAAAAAGCCTGTAATATTGAATTTATGTGAGTTTGACCTGAATCAGGTATTTTGGAAAGGTTCAAAAATACAAAAATCAGGTTTTACTGGCCTCATATTGGTCAAACTCAAAATGTCAGTTTATGAAACATAACTCCAAAAATACACATGCAATATGTCTAATAATACCTGAAGAAATGCATCTTTGAAAGTTTCCCTGAAAAAAAAACATTTGGTACCGTTTGAAAAAACGAAAAGTAATGTTTTACTCAATTTGACAGTATTGTACTTAGAATCCTGAGATAATGCGAATAAAGCAATAAAAATGTATTCCAACATAATTCCTAATCCAAACGTGCAAAGTGTCTAAAAATGCGTGTGATATTGAATACATGTGAGTTTTACTAGATACAGTTGTTTTTCTATGGTTTGCAAATACAAAAATGAGGTATTACTCAATATGACTGTATACTGTAACACTCAATATGACAGTTATTTAAACATAACTCCTACACCACACATGGAAAATGGCTAATAATGCCTGAAATAATGCATCTTTGGGAGTTTTACTGGAAACATATGCTTTTTTAAATCTTGCAAATGCAAAAAGTAGTTTTTTACTCAATATGACTATAATGTTCTTAGAATCCTGAGATAATGCGAAAAAAGCAATAAAAATGTATTCAAACATAACTTCTAAACAACACATGCAAAATGGCTATCAATGCCTAGAGATATGTATTTTTGTTAGTAGTACTAGAAAAATGATCTTTTGTAAGGTTTCTAAAGACACAAGTTATTTTTTTTATTCAATATAACAGTGTGACTGTCAACCTAAATATGAAAGGTTTATAATCATAACTCCAAAACCAAACATGAACTTTGTCTAAAAAAGCCTGTAATATTGAATTTATGTGAGTTTGACCTGAATCAGGTATTTTGGAAAGGTTCAAAAATACAAAAATCAGGTTTTACTGGCCTCATATTGGTCAAACTCAAAATGTCAGTTTATGAAACATAACTCCAAAAATACACATGCAATATGTCTAATAATGCCTGAAGAAATGCATCTTTGAGAGTTTTCCTGAAAAAAAAAAACATTTGGTACCGTTTGCAAGAACAAAAAGTAATGTTTTACTCAATTTGACAGTAATGTACTTAGAATCCTGAGATAATGCGAATAAAGCAATAAAAATGTATTCCAACATAATTCCTAATCCAAACGTGCAAAGTGTCTAAAAATGCCTGTGATATTGAATACATGTGAGTTTTACTAGATACAGTTGTTTTTCTATGGTTTGCAAATACAAAAATGAGGTATTACTCAATATGACTGTATACTGTAACACTCAATATGACAGTTATTTAAACATAACTCCTACACCACACATGGAAAATGGCTAATAATGCCTGAAATAATGCATCTTTGGGAGTTTTACTCGAAACATATGCTTTTTTAAATCTTGCAAATGCAAAAAGTAGTTTTTTACTCAATATGACTATAATGTTCTTAGAATCCTGAGATAATGCGAAAAAAGCAATAAAAATGTATTCAAACATAACTTCTAAACAACACATGCAAAATGGCTAATAATGCCTAGAGATATGTATTTTTGTTAGTAGTACTAGAAAAATGATCTTTTGTAAGGTTTCTAAAGACACAAGTTAGTTTTTTTTTCAATATAACAGTGTGACTGTCAACCTAAATATGAAAGGTTTATAATCATAACTCCAAAACCAAACATGAAATTTGTCTAAAAAAGCCTGTAATATTGAATTTATGTGAGTTTGACCTGAATCAGGTATTTTGGAAAGGTTCAAAAATACAAAAATCATGTTTTACTGGCCTCATATTGGTCAAACTCAAAATGTCAGTTTATGAAACATAACTCCAAAAATACACATGCAATATGTCTAATAATGCCTGAAGAAATGCATCTTTGAGAGTTTCCCTGAAAAAAAAACATTTGGTACCGTTTGCAAAAACAAAAAGTAATGTTTTACTCAATTTGACAGTAATGTACTTAGAATCCTGAGATAATGCGAATAAAGCAATAAAAATGTATTCCAACATAATTCCTAATCCAAACGTGCAAAGTGTCTAAAAATGCCTGTGATATTGAATACATGTGAGTTTTACTAGATACAGTTGTTTTTCTATGGTTTGCAAATACAAAAATGAGGTATTACTCAATATGACTGTATACTGTAACACTCAATATGACAGTTATTTAAACATAACTCCTACACCACACATGGAAAATGGCTAATAATGCCTGAAATAATGCATCTTTGGGAGTTTTACTCGAAACATATGCTTTTTTAAATCTTGCAAATGCAAAAAGTAGTTTTTTACTCAATATGACTATAATGTTCTTAGAATCCTGAGATAATGCGAAAAAAGCAATAAAAATGTATTCAAACATAACTTCTAAACAACACATGCAAAATGGCTAATAATGCCTAGAGATATGTATTTTTGTTAGTAGTACTAGAAAAATGATCTTTTGTAAGGTTTCTAAAGACACAAGTTAGTTTTTTTTTCAATATAACAGTGTGACTGTCAACCTAAATATGAAAGGTTTATAATCATAACTCCAAAACCAAACATGAAATTTGTCTAAAAAAGCCTGTAATATTGAATTTATGTGAGTTTGACCTGAATCAGGTATTTTGGAAAGGTTCAAAAATACAAAAATCATGTTTTACTGGCCTCATATTGGTCAAACTCAAAATGTCAGTTTATGAAACATAACTCCAAAAATACACATGCAATATGTCTAATAATACCTGAGGAAATGCATCTTTGAGAGTTTCCCTGAAAAAAAAACATTTGGTACCGTTTGCAAAAACAAAAAGTAATGTTTTACTCAATTTGACAGTAATGTACTTAGAATCCTGAGATAATGCGAATAAAGCAATAAAAATGTATTCCTACATAATTCCTAATCCAAACGTGCAAAGTGTCTAAAAATGCCTGTGATATTGAATACATGTGAGTTTTACTAGATACAGTTGTTTTTCTATGGTTTGCAAATACAAAAATGAGGTATTACTCAATATGACTGTATACTGTAACACTCAATATGACAGTTATTTAAACATAACTCCTACACCACACATGGAAAATGGCTAATAATGCCTGAAATAATGCATCTTTGGGAGTTTTACTGGAAACATATGCTTTTTTAAATCTTGCAAATGCAAAAAGTAGTTTTTTACTCAATATGACTATAATGTTCTTAGAATCCTGAGATAATGCGACAAAAACAATAAAAATGTATTCAAACATAACTTCTAAACAACACATGCAAAATGGCTAATCATGCCTAGAGATATGTATTTTTGTTAGTAGTACTAGAAAAATGATCTTTTGTAAGGTTTCTAAAGACACAAGTTAGTTTTTTTTTCAATATAACAGTGTGACTGTCAACCTAAATATGAAAGGTTTATAATCATAACTCCAAAACCAAACATGAACTTTGTCTAAAAAAGCCTGTAATATTGAATTTATGTGAGTTTGACCTGAATCAGGTATTTTGGAAAGGTTCAAAAATACAAAAATCAGGTTTTACTGGCCTCATATTGGTCAAACTCAAAATGTCAGTTTATGAAACATAACTCCAAAAATACACATGCAATATGTCTAATAATACCTGAAGAAATGCATCTTTGAAAGTTTCCCTGAAAAAAAAACATTTGGTACCGTTTGAAAAAACGAAAAGTAATGTTTTACTCAATTTGACAGTAATGTACTTAGAATCCTGAGATAATGCGAATAAAGCAATAAAAATGTATTCCAACATAATTCCTAATCCAAACGTGCAAAGTGTCTAAAAATGCGTGTGATATTGAATACATGTGAGTTTTACTAGATACAGTTGTTTTTCTATGGTTTGCAAATACAAAAATGAGGTATTACTCAATATGACTGTATACTGTAACACTCAATATGACAGTTATTTAAACATAACTCCTACACCACACATGGAAAATGGCTAATAATGCCTGAAATAATGCATCTTTGGGAGTTTTACTGGAAACATATGCTTTTTTAAATCTTGCAAATGCAAAAAGTAGTTTTTTACTCAATATGACTATAATGTTCTTAGAATCCTGAGATAATGCGAAAAAAGCAATAAAAATGTATTCAAACATAACTTCTAAACAACACATGCAAAATGGCTATCAATGCCTAGAGATATGTATTTTTGTTAGTAGTACTAGAAAAATGATCTTTTGTAAGGTTTCTAAAGACACAAGTTATTTTTTTTATTCAATATAACAGTGTGACTGTCAACCTAAATATGAAAGGTTTATAATCATAACTCCAAAACCAAACATGAACTTTGTCTAAAAAAGCCTGTAATATTGAATTTATGTGAGTTTGACCTGAATCAGGTATTTTGGAAAGGTTCAAAAATACAAAAATCAGGTTTTACTGGCCTCATATTGGTCAAACTCAAAATGTCAGTTTATGAAACATAACTCCAAAAATACACATGCAATATGTCTAATAATGCCTGAAGAAATGCATCTTTGAGAGTTTTCCTGAAAAAAAAAAACATTTGGTACCGTTTGCAAGAACAAAAAGTAATGTTTTACTCAATTTGACAGTAATGTACTTAGAATCCTGAGATAATGCGAATAAAGCAATAAAAATGTATTCCAACATAATTCCTAATCCAAACGTGCAAAGTGTCTAAAAATGCCTGTGATATTGAATACATGTGAGTTTTACTAGATACAGTTGTTTTTCTATGGTTTGCAAATACAAAAATGAGGTATTACTCAATATGACTGTATACTGTAACACTCAATATGACAGTTATTTAAACATAACTCCTACACCACACATGGAAAATGGCTAATAATGCCTGAAATAATGCATCTTTGGGAGTTTTACTCGAAACATATGCTTTTTTAAATCTTGCAAATGCAAAAAGTAGTTTTTTACTCAATATGACTATAATGTTCTTAGAATCCTGAGATAATGCGAAAAAAGCAATAAAAATGTATTCAAACATAACTTCTAAACAACACATGCAAAATGGCTAATAATGCCTAGAGATATGTATTTTTGTTAGTAGTACTAGAAAAATGATCTTTTGTAAGGTTTCTAAAGACACAAGTTAGTTTTTTTTTCAATATAACAGTGTGACTGTCAACCTAAATATGAAAGGTTTATAATCATAACTCCAAAACCAAACATGAAATTTGTCTAAAAAAGCCTGTAATATTGAATTTATGTGAGTTTGACCTGAATCAGGTATTTTGGAAAGGTTCAAAAATACAAAAATCATGTTTTACTGGCCTCATATTGGTCAAACTCAAAATGTCAGTTTATGAAACATAACTCCAAAAATACACATGCAATATGTCTAATAATGCCTGAAGAAATGCATCTTTGAGAGTTTCCCTGAAAAAAAAACATTTGGTACCGTTTGCAAAAACAAAAAGTAATGTTTTACTCAATTTGACAGTAATGTACTTAGAATCCTGAGATAATGCGAATAAAGCAATAAAAATGTATTCCAACATAATTCCTAATCCAAACGTGCAAAGTGTCTAAAAATGCCTGTGATATTGAATACATGTGAGTTTTACTAGATACAGTTGTTTTTCTATGGTTTGCAAATACAAAAATGAGGTATTACTCAATATGACTGTATACTGTAACACTCAATATGACAGTTATTTAAACATAACTCCTACACCACACATGGAAAATGGCTAATAATGCCTGAAATAATGCATCTTTGGGAGTTTTACTCGAAACATATGCTTTTTTAAATCTTGCAAATGCAAAAAGTAGTTTTTTACTCAATATGACTATAATGTTCTTAGAATCCTGAGATAATGCGAAAAAAGCAATAAAAATGTATTCAAACATAACTTCTAAACAACACATGCAAAATGGCTAATAATGCCTAGAGATATGTATTTTTGTTAGTAGTACTAGAAAAATGATCTTTTGTAAGGTTTCTAAAGACACAAGTTAGTTTTTTTTTCAATATAACAGTGTGACTGTCAACCTAAATATGAAAGGTTTATAATCATAACTCCAAAACCAAACATGAAATTTGTCTAAAAAAGCCTGTAATATTGAATTTATGTGAGTTTGACCTGAATCAGGTATTTTGGAAAGGTTCAAAAATACAAAAATCATGTTTTACTGGCCTCATATTGGTCAAACTCAAAATGTCAGTTTATGAAACATAACTCCAAAAATACACATGCAATATGTCTAATAATACCTGAGGAAATGCATCTTTGAGAGTTTCCCTGAAAAAAAAACATTTGGTACCGTTTGCAAAAACAAAAAGTAATGTTTTACTCAATTTGACAGTAATGTACTTAGAATCCTGAGATAATGCGAATAAAGCAATAAAAATGTATTCCTACATAATTCCTAATCCAAACGTGCAAAGTGTCTAAAAATGCCTGTGATATTGAATACATGTGAGTTTTACTAGATACAGTTGTTTTTCTATGGTTTGCAAATACAAAAATGAGGTATTACTCAATATGACTGTATACTGTAACACTCAATATGACAGTTATTTAAACATAACTCCTACACCACACATGGAAAATGGCTAATAATGCCTGAAATAATGCATCTTTGGGAGTTTTACTGGAAACATATGCTTTTTTAAATCTTGCAAATGCAAAAAGTAGTTTTTTACTCAATATGACTATAATGTTCTTAGAATCCTGAGATAATGCGACAAAAACAATAAAAATGTATTCAAACATAACTTCTAAACAACACATGCAAAATGGCTAATCATGCCTAGAGATATGTATTTTTGTTAGTAGTACTAGAAAAATGATCTTTTGTAAGGTTTCTAAAGACACAAGTTAGTTTTTTTTTCAATATAACAGTGTGACTGTCAACCTAAATATGAAAGGTTTATAATCATAACTCCAAAACCAAACATGAACTTTGTCTAAAAAAGCCTGTAATATTGAATTTATGTGAGTTTGACCTGAATCAGGTATTTTGGAAAGGTTCAAAAATACAAAAATCAGGTTTTACTGGCCTCATATTGGTCAAACTCAAAATGTCAGTTTATGAAACATAACTCCAAAAATACACATGCAATATGTCTAATAATACCTGAAGAAATGCATCTTTGAAAGTTTCCCTGAAAAAAAAACATTTGGTACCGTTTGAAAAAACGAAAAGTAATGTTTTACTCAATTTGACAGTAATGTACTTAGAATCCTGAGATAATGCGAATAAAGCAATAAAAATGTATTCCAACATAATTCCTAATCCAAACGTGCAAAGTGTCTAAAAATGCGTGTGATATTGAATACATGTGAGTTTTACTAGATACAGTTGTTTTTCTATGGTTTGCAAATACAAAAATGAGGTATTACTCAATATGACTGTATACTGTAACACTCAATATGACAGTTATTTAAACATAACTCCTACACCACACATGGAAAATGGCTAATAATGCCTGAAATAATGCATCTTTGGGAGTTTTACTGGAAACATATGCTTTTTTAAATCTTGCAAATGCAAAAAGTAGTTTTTTACTCAATATGACTATAATGTTCTTAGAATCCTGAGATAATGCGAAAAAAGCAATAAAAATGTATTCAAACATAACTTCTAAACAACACATGCAAAATGGCTATCAATGCCTAGAGATATGTATTTTTGTTAGTAGTACTAGAAAAATGATCTTTTGTAAGGTTTCTAAAGACACAAGTTATTTTTTTTATTCAATATAACAGTGTGACTGTCAACCTTAATATGAAAGGTTTATAATCATAACTCCAAAACCAAACATGAACTTTGTCTAAAAAAGCCTGTAATATTGAATTTATGTGAGTTTGACCTGAATCAGGTATTTTGGAAAGGTTCAAAAATACAAAAATCAGGTTTTACTGGCCTCATATTGGTCAAACTCAAAATGTCAGTTTATGAAACATAACTCCAAAAATACACATGCAATATGTCTAATAATGCCTGAAGAAATGCATCTTTGAGAGTTTTCCTGAAAAAAAAAACATTTGGTACCGTTTGCAAAAACAAAAAGTAATGTTTTACTCAATTTGACAGTAATGTACTTAGAATCCTGAGATAATGCGAATAAAGCAATAAAAATGTATTCCAACATAATTCCTAATCCAAACGTGCAAAGTGTCTAAAAATGCCTGTGATATTGAATACATGTGAGTTTTACTAGATACAGTTGTTTTTCTATGGTTTGCAAATACAAAAATGAGGTATTACTCAATATGACTGTATACTGTAACACTCAATATGACAGTTATTTAAACATAACTCCTACACCACACATGGAAAATGGCTAATAATGCCTGAAATAATGCATCTTTGGGAGTTTTACTCGAAACATATGCTTTTTTAAATCTTGCAAATGCAAAAAGTAGTTTTTTACTCAATATGACTATAATGTTCTTAGAATCCTGAGATAATGCGAAAAAAGCAATAAAAAATGTATTCAAACATAACTTCTAAACAACACATGCAAAATGGCTAATAATGCCTAGAGATATGTATTTTTGTTAGTAGTACTAGAAAAATGATCTTTTGTAAGGTTTCTAAAGACACAAGTTAGTTTTTTTTTTCAATATAACAGTGTGACTGTCAACCTAAATATGAAAGGTTTATAATCATAACTCCAAAACCAAACATGAAATTTGTCTAAAAAAGCCTGTAATATTGAATTTATGTGAGTTTGACCTGAATCAGGTATTTTGGAAAGGTTCAAAAATACAAAAATCATGTTTTACTGGCCTCATATTGGTCAAACTCAAAATGTCAGTTTATGAAACATAACTCCAAAAATACACATGCAATATGTCTAATAATGCCTGAAGAAATGCATCTTTGAGAGTTTCCCTGAAAAAAAACATTTGGTACCGTTTGCAAAAACAAAAAGTAATGTTTTACTCAATTTGACAGTAATGTACTTAGAATCCTGAGATAATGCGAATAAAGCAATAAAAATGTATTCCAACATAATTCCTAATCCAAACGTGCAAAGTGTCTAAAAATGCCTGTGATATTGAATACATGTGAGTTTTACTAGATACAGTTGTTTTTCTATGGTTTGCAAATACAAAAATGAGGTATTACTCAATATGACTGTATACTGTAACACTCAATATGACAGTTATTTAAACATAACTCCTACACCACACATGGAAAATGGCTAATAATGCCTGAAATAATGCATCTTTGGGAGTTTTACTGGAAACATATGCTTTTTTAAATCTTGCAAATGCAAAAAGTAGTGTTTTACTCAATATGACTATAATGTTCTTAGAATCCTGAGATAATGCGAAAAAAGCAATAAAAATGTATTCAAACATAACTTCTAAAAAACAAATGCAAAATGGCTATCAATGCCTAGAAATATGTATTTTTGTTAGTAGTACTAGAAAAATGATCTTTTGTAAGGTTTCTAAAGACACAAGTTAGTTTTTTTATTCAATATAACAGTGTGACTGTCAACCTAAATATGAAAGGTTTATAATCATAACTCCAAAACCAAACATGAACTTTGTCTAAAAAAGCCTGTAATATTGAATTTATGTGAGTTTGACCTGAATCAGGTATTTTGGAAAGGTTCAAAAATACAAAAATCAGGTTTTACTGGCCTCATATTGGTCAAACTCCAAATGTCAGTTTATGAAACATAACTCCAAAAATACACATGCAATATGTCTAATAATACCTGAAGAAATGCATCTTTGAGAGTTTCCCTGAAAAAAAAAACATTTGGTACCGTTTGCAAAAACAAAAAGTAATGTTTTACTCAATTTGACAGTAATGTACTTAGAATCCTGAGATAATGCGAATAAAGCAATAAAAATGTATTCCAACATAATTCCTAATCCAAACGTGCAAATGTCTAAAAATGCCTGTGATATTGAATACATGTGAGTTTTACTAGATACAGTTGTTTTTCTATGGTTTGCAAATACAAAAATTAGGTATTACTCAATATGACTGTATACTGTAACACTCAATATGACAGTTATTTAAACATAACTCCTACACCACACATGGAAAATGGCTAATAATGCCTGAAATAATGCATCTTTGGGAGTTTTACTCGAAACATATGCTTTTTTAAATCTTGCAAATGCAAAAAGTAGTTTTTTACTCAATATGACTATAATGTTCTTAGAATCCTGAGATAATGCGAAAAAAGCAATACAAATGTATTCAAACATAACTTCTAAACAACATATGCAAAATGGCTAATAATGCCTAGAGATATGTATTTGTGTTAGTAGTACTAGAAAAATGATCTTTTGTAAGGTTTCTAAAGACACAAGTTAGTTTTTTTCTCAATATAACAGTGTGACTGTCAACCTAAATATGAAAGGTTTATAATCATAACTCAAAAAACCAAACATGAACTTTGTCTAAAAAAGCCTGTAATATTGAAATTATGTGAGTTTGACCTGAATCAGGTATTTTGGAAAGGTTCAAAAATACAAAAATCAGGTTTTACTGTTCTCATATTGGTCAAACTCAAAATGTCAGTTTATGAAACATAACTCCAAAAATACACATGCAATATGTCTAATAATACCTGAGGAAATGCATCTTTGAGAGTTTCCCTGAAAAAAAAACATTTGGTACCGTTTGCAAAAACAAAAAGTAATGTTTTACTCAATTTGACAGTAATGTACTTAGAATCCTGAGATAATGCAAATAAAGCAATAAAAATGTATTCCAACATAATTCCTAATCCAAACGTGCAAAGTGTCTAAAAATGCCTGTGATATTGAATACATGTGAGTTTTACTAGATACAGTTGTTTTTCTATGGTTTGCAAATACAAAAATGAGGTATTACTCAATATGACTGTATACTGTAACACTCAATATGACATTTATTTAAACATAACTCCTACAACACACATGGAAAATGGCTAATAATGCCTGAAATAATGCATCTTTGGGAGTTTTACTGGAAACATATGCTTTTTTAAATCTTGCAAATGCAAAAAGTAGTTTTTTACTCAATATGACTATAATGTTCTTAGAATCCTGAGATAATGCGAAAAAAGCAATAAAAATGTATTCAAACATAACTTCTAAACAACACATGCAAAATGGCTATCAATGCCTAGAGATATGTATTTTTGTTAGTAGTACTAGAAAAATGATCTTTTGTAAGGTTTCTAAAGACACAAGTTATTTTTTTTATTCAATATAACAGTGTGACTGTCAACCTAAATATGAAAGGTTTATAATCATAACTCCAAAACCAAACATGAACTTTGTCTAAAAAAATCCTGTAATATTGAATTTATGTGAGTTTGACCTGAATCAGGTATTTTGGAAAGGTTCAAAAATACAAAAATCAGGTTTTACTGGCCTCATATTGGTCAAACTCAAAATGTCAGTTTATGAAACATAACTCCAAAAATACACATGCAATATGTCTAATAATGCCTGAAGAAATGCATCTTTGAGAGTTTTCCTGAAAAAAAAAACATTTGGTACCGTTTGCAAAAACAAAAAGTAATGTTTTACTCAATTTGACAGTAATGTACTTAGAATCCTGAGATAATGCGAATAAAGCAATAAAAATGTATTCCAACATAATTCCTAATCCAAACGTGCAAAGTGTCTAAAAATGCCTGTGATATTGAATACATGTGAGTTTTACTAGATACAGTTGTTTTTCTATGGTTTGCAAATACAAAAATGAGGTATTACTCAATATGACTGTATACTGTAACACTCAATATGACAGTTATTTAAACATAACTCCTACACCACACATGGAAAATGGCTAATAATGCCTGAAATAATGCATCTTTGGGAGTTTTACTCGAAACATATGCTTTTTTAAATCTTGCAAATGCAAAAAGTTGTGTTTTACTCAATATGACTATAATGTTCTTAGAATCCTGAGATAATGCGAAAAAAGCAATAAAAATGTATTTAAACATAACTTCTAAACAACACATGCAAAATGGCTAATAATGCCTAGAGATATGTATTTTTGTCAGTAGTACTAGAAAAATGATCTTTTGTAAGGTTTATAAAGACACAAGTTATTTTTTTTATTCAATATAACAGTGTGACTGTCAACCTAAATATGAAAGGTTTATAATCATAACTCCAAAACCAAACATGAACTTTGTCTAAAAAAGCCTGTAATATTGAATTTATGTGAGTTTGACCTGAATCAGGTATTTTGGAAAGGTTCAAAAATACAAAAATCAGGTTTTACTGGCCTCATATTGGTCAAACTCAAAATGTCAGTTTATGAAACATAACTCCAAAAATACACATGCAATATGTCTAATAATGCCTGAAGAAATGCATCTTTGAGAGTTTTCCTGAAAAAAAAAACATTTTGTACCGTTTGCAAAAACAAAAATTAATGTTTTACTCAATTTGACAGTAATGTACTTAGAATCCTGAGATAATGCGAATAAAGCAATAAAAATGTATTCCAACATAATTCCTAATCCAAACGTGCAAAGTGTCTAAAAATGCCTGTGATATTGAATACATGTGAGTTTTACTAGATACAGTTGTTTTTCTATGGTTTGCAAATACAAAAATGAGGTATTACTCAATATGACTGTATACTGTAACACTCAATATGACAGTTATTTAAACATAACTCCTACACCACACATGGAAAATGGCTAATAATGCCTGAAATAATGCATCTTTGGGAGTTTTACTGGAAACATATGCTTTTTTAAATCTTGCAAATGCAAAAAGTAGTTTTTTACTCAATATGACTATAATGTTCTTAGAATCCTGAGATAATGCGAAAAAAGCAATAAAAATGTATTCAAACATAACTTCTAAACAACACATGCAAAATGGCTAATAATGCCTAGAGATATGTATTTTTGTTAGTAGTACTAGAAAAATGATCTTTTGTAAGGTTTCTAAAGACACAAGTTAGTTTTTTTTTTTCAATATAACAGTGTGACTGTCAACCTAAATATGAAAGGTTTATAATCATAACTCCAAAACCAAACATGAAATTTGTCTAAAAAAGCCTGTAATATTGAATTTATGTGAGTTTGACCTGAATCAGGTATTTTGGAAAGGTTCAAAAATACAAAAATCAGGTTTTACTGGCCTCATATTGGTCAAACTCAAAATGTCAGTTTATGAAACATAACTCCAAAAATACACATGCAATATGTCTAATAATGCCTGAAGAAATGCATCTTTGAGAGTTTTCCTGAAAAAAAAAACATTTGGTACCGTTTGCAAAAACAAAAAGTAATGTTTTACTCAATTTGACAGTAATGTACTTAGAATCCTGAGATAATGCGAATAAAGCAATAAAAATGTATTCCAACATAATTCCTAATCCAAACGTGCAAAGTGTCTAAAAATGCCTGTGATATTGAATACATGTGAGTTTTACTAGATACAGTTGTTTTTCTATGGTTTGCAAATACAAAAATGAGGTATTACTCAATATGACTGTATACTGTAACACTCAATATGACAGTTATTTAAACATAACTCCTACACCACACATGGAAAATGGCTAATAATGCCTGAAATAATGCATCTTTGGGAGTTTTACTGGAAACATATGCTTTTTTAAATCTTGCAAATGCAAAAAGTAGTTTTTTACTCAATATGACTATAATGTTCTTAGAATCCTGAGATAATGCGAAAAAAGCAATAAAAATGTATTCAAACATAACTTCTAAACAACACATGCAAAATGGCTAATAATGCCTAGAGATATGTATTTTTGTTAGTAGTACTAGAAAAATGATCTTTTGTAAGGTTTCTAAAGACACAAGTTAGTTTTTTTTTTCAATATAACAGTGTGACTGTCAACCTAAATATGAAAGGTTTATAATCATAACTCCAAAACCAAACATGAAATTTGTCTAAAAAAGCCTGTAATATTGAATTTATGTGAGTTTGACTTGAATCAGGTATTTTGGAAAGGTTCAAAAATACAAAAATCAGGTTTTACTGGCCTCATATTGGTCAAACTCAAAATGTCAGTTTATGAAACATAACTCCAAAAATACACATGCAATATGTCTAATAATGCCTGAAGAAATGCATCTTTGAGAGTTTCCCTGAAAAAAAAACATTTGGTACCGTTTGCAAAAACAAAAAGTAATGTTTTACTCAATTTGACAGTAATGTACTTAGAATCCTGAGATAATGCGAATAAAGCAATAAAAATGTATTCCAACATAATTCCTAATCCAAACGTGCAAAGTGTCTAAAAATGCCTGTGATATTGAATACATGTGAGTTTTACTAGATACAGTTGTTTTTCTATGGTTTGCAAATACAAAAATGAGGTATTACTCAATATGACTGTATACTGTAACACTCAATATGACAGTTATTTAAACATAACTCCTACACCACACATGGAAAATGGCTAATAATGCCTGAAATAATGCATCTTTGGGAGTTTTACTGGAAATATATGCTTTTTTAAATCTTGCAAATGCAAAAAGTAGTTTTTTACTCAATATGACTATAATGTTCTTAGAATCCTGAGATAATGCGAAAAAAGCAATAAAAATGTATTCAAACATAACTTCTAAACAACACATGCAAAATGGCTAATAATGCCTAGAGATATGTATTTGTGTTAGTAGTACTAGAAAATGATCTTTTGTAAGGTTTCTAAGACACAAGTTAGTTTTTTTTTCAATATAACAGTGTGACTGTCAACCTAAATATGAAAGGTTTATAATCATAACTCAAAAAACCAAACATGAACTTTGTCTAAAAAAGCCTGTAATATTGAATTTATGTGAGTTTGACCTGAATCAGGTATTTTGGAAAGGTTCAAAAATACAAAAATCAGGTTTTACTGGCCTCATATTGGTCAAACTCAAAATGTCAGTTATGAAACATAACTCCAAAAATACACATGCAATATGTCTAATAATACCTGAGGAAATGCATCTTTGAGAGTTTCCCTGAAAAAAAAACATTTGGTACCGTTTGCAAAAACAAAAAGTAATGTTTTACTCAATTTGACAGTAATGTACTTAGAATCCTGAGATAATGCGAATAAAGCAATAAAAATGTATTCCAACATAATTCCTAATCCAAACGTGCAAAGTGTCTATAAATGCCTGTGATATTGAATACATGTGAGTTTTACTAGATACAGTTGTTTTTCTATGGTTTGCAAATACAAAAATGAGGTATTACTCAATATGACTGTATACTGTAACACTCAATATGACAGTTATTTAAACATAACTCCTACACCACACATGGAAAATGGCTAATAATGCCTGAAATAATGCATCTTTGGGAGTTTTACTGGAAACATATGCTTTTTTAAATCTTGCAAATGCAAAAAGTAGTTTTTTACTCAATATGACTATAATGTTCTTAGAATCCTGAGATAATGCGAAAAAAGCAATAAAAATGTATTCAAACATAACTTCTAAACAACACATGCAAAATGGCTATCAATGCCTAGAGATATGTATTTTTGTTAGTAGTACTAGAAAAATGATCTTTTGTAAGGTTTCTAAAGACACAAGTTAGTTTTTTTATTCAATATAACAGTGTGACTGTCAACCTAAATATGAAAGGTTTATAATCATAACTCCAAAACCAAACATGAACTTTGTCTAAAAAAGCCTGTAATATTGAATTTATGTGAGTTTGACCTGAATCAGGTATTGTGGAAAGGTTCAAAAATACAAAAATCAGGTTTTACTGGCCTCATATTGGTCAAACTCAAAATGTCAGTTTATGAAACATAACTCCAAAAATACACATGCAATATGTCTAATAATGCCTGAAGAAATGCATTGCATCTTTGAGAGTTTTCCTGAAAAAAAAAAACATTTGGTACCGTTTGCAAAAACAAAAAGTAATGTTTTACTCAATTTGACAGTAATGTACTTAGAATCCTGAGATAATGCAAATAAAGCAATAAAAATGTATTCCAACATAATTCCTAATCCAAACGTGCAAAGTGTCTAAAAATGCCTGTGATATTGAATACATGTGAGTTTTACTAGATACAGTTGTTTTTCTATGGTTTGCAAATACAAAAATGAGGTATTACTCAATATGACTGTATACTGTAACACTCAATATGACAGTTATTTAAACATAACTCCTACACCACACATGGAAAATGGCTAATAATGCCTGAAATAATGCATCTTTGGGAGTTTTACACGAAACATATGCTTTTTTAAATCTTGCAAATGCAAAAAGTAGTTTTTTACTCAATATGACTATAATGTTCTTAGAATCCTGAGATAATGCGAAAAAAGCAATAAAAATGTATTCAAACATAACTTCTAAACAACACATGCAAAATGGCTAATAATGCCTAGAGATATGTATTTTTGTTAGTAGTACTAGAAAAATGATCTTTTGTAAGGTTTCTAAAGACACAAGTTAGTTTTTTTATTCAATATAACAGTGTGACTGTCAACCTAAATATGAAAGGTTTATAATCATAACTCCAAAACCAAACATGAAATTTGTCTAAAAAAAGCCTGTATTATTGAATTTATGTGTTTGACCTGAATCAGGTATTTTGGAAAGGTTCAAAAATACAAAAATCAGGTTTTACTGGCCTCATATTGGTCAAACTCAAAATGTCAGTTTATGAAACATAACTCCAAAAATACACATGCAATATGTCTAATAATGCCTGAAGAAATGCATCTTTGAGAGTTTTCCTGAAAAAAAAAAACATTTGGTACCGTTTGCAAAAACAAAAAGTAATGTTTTACTCAATTTGACAGTAATGTACTTAGAATCCTGAGATAATGCAAATAAAGCAATAAAAATGTATTCCAACATAATTCCTAATCCAAACGTGCAAAGTGTCTAAAAATGCCTGTGATATTGAATACATGTGAGTTTTACTAGATACAGTTGTTTTTCTATGGTTTGCAAATACAAAAATGAGGTATTACTCAATATGACTGTATACTGTAACACTCAATATGACAGTTATTTAAACATAACTCCTACACCACACATGGAAAATGGCTAATAATGCCTGAAATAATGCATCTTTGGGAGTTTTACTCGAAACATATGCTTTTTTATATCTTGCAAATGCAAAAAGTAGTTTTTTACTCAATATGACTATAATGTTCTTAGAATCCTGAGATAATGCGAAAAAAGCAATACAAATGTATTCAAACATAACTTCTAAACAACACATGCAAAATGGCTAATAATGCCTAGAGATATGTATTTTTGTTAGTAGTACTAGAAAAATGATCTTTTGTAAGGTTTATAAAGACACAAGTTAGTTTTTTTATTCAATATAACAGTGTGACTGTCAACCTAAATATGAAAGGTTTATAATCATAACTCCAAAACCAAACATGAACTTTGTCTAAAAAGCCTGTAATATTGAATTTATGTGAGTTTGACCTGAATCAGGTATTTTGGAAAGGTTCCAAAATACAAAAATCAGGTTTTACTGGCCTCATATTGGTCAAACTCAAAATGTCAGTTTATGAAACATAACTCCAAAAATACACATGCAATATGTCTAATAATGCCTGAAGAAATGCATCTTTGAGAGTTGTCCTGAAAAAAAAACATTTGGTACCGTTTGCAAAAACAAAAAGTAATGTTTTACTCAATTTGACAGTAATGTACTTAGAATCCTGAGATAATGCGAATAAAGCAATAAAAATGTATTCCAACATAATTCCTAATCCAAACGTGCAAAGAGTCAAAAAATGCCTGTGATATTGAATACATGTGAGTTTTACTAGATACAGTTGTTTTTCTATGGTTTGCAAATACAAAAATGAGGTATTACTCAATATGACTGTATACTGTAACACTCAATATGACAGTTATTTAAACATAACTCCTACACCACACATGGAAAATGGCTAATAATGCCTGAAATAATGCATCTTTCGGAGTTTTACTGGAAACATATGCTTTTTTAAATCTTGCAATTGCAAAAAGTAGTTTTTTACTCAATATGACTATAATGTTCTTAGAATCCTGAGATAATGCGAAAAAAGCAATAAAAATGTATTCAAACATAACTTCTAAACAACACATGCAAAATGGCTAATAATGCCTAGAGATATGTATTTTTGTTAGTAGTACTAGAAAAATGATCTTTTGTGAGGTTTCTAAAGACACAAGTTAGTTTTTTTATTCAATATAACAGTGTGACTGTCAACCTAAATATGAAAGGTTTATAATCATAACTCCAAAACCAAACATGAACTTTGTCTAATAAAGCCTGTAATATTGAATTTATGTGAGTTTGACCTGAATCAGGTATTTTGGAAAGGTTCAAAAATACAAAAATCAGGTTTTACTGGCCTCATATTGGTCAAACTCAAAATGTCAGTTTATGAAACATAACTCCAAAAATACACATGCAATATGTCTAATAATGCCTGAAGAAATGCAACTTTGAGAGTTTTCCTGAAAAAAAAAAACATTTGGTACCGTTTGCAAAAACAAAAAGTAATGTTTTACTCAATTTGACAGTAATGTACTTAGAATCCTGAGATAATGCGAATAAAGCAATAAAAATGTATTCCAACATAATTCCTAATCCAAACGTGCAAAGTGTCTAAAAATGCCTGTGATATTGAATACATGTGAGTTTTACTAGATACAGTTGTTTTTCTATGGTTTGCAAATACAAAAATGAGGTATTACTCAATATGACTGTATACTGTAACACTCAATATGACAGTTATTTAAACATAACTCCTACACCACACATGGAAAATGGCTTATAATGCCTGAAATAATGCATCTTTCGGAGTTTTACTGGAAACATATGCTTTTTTAAATCTTGCAATTGCAAAAAGTAGTTTTTTACTCAATATGACTATAATGTTCTTAGAATCCTGAGATAATGCGAAAAAAGCAATAAAAATGTATTCAAACATAACTTCTAAACAACACATGCAAAATGGCTAATAATGCCTAGAGATATGTATTTTTGTTAGTAGTACTAGAAAAATGATCTTTTGTAAGGTTTCTAAAGACACAAGTTAGTTTTTTTATTCAATATAACAGAGTGACTGTCAACCTAAATATGAAAGGTTTATAATCATAACTCCAAAACCAAACATGAACTTTGTCTAAAAAAGCCTGTAATATTGAATTTATGTGAGTTTGACCTGAATCAGGTATTTTGGAAAGGTTCAAAAATACAAAAATCAGGTTTTACTGGCCTCATATTGGTCAAACTCAAAATGTCAGTTTATGAAACATAACTCCAAAAATACACATGCAATATGTCTAATAATGCCTGAAGAAATGCATCTTTGAGAGTTTTCCTGAAAAAAAAAAACATTTGGTACCGTTTGCAAAAACAAAAAGTAATGTTTTACTCAATTTGACAGTAATGTACTTAGAATCCTGAGATAATGCAAATAAAGCAATAAAAATGTATTCCAACATAATTCCTAATCCAAACGTGCAAAGTGTCTAAAAATGCCTGTGATATTGAATACATGTGAGTTTTACTAGATACAGTTGTTTTTCTATGGTTTGCAAATACAAAAATGAGGTATTACTCAATATGACTGTATACTGTAACACTCAATATGACAGTTATTTAAACATAACTCCTACACCACACATGGAAAATGGCTAATAATGCCTGAAATAATGCATCTTTGGGAGTTTTACACGAAACATATGCTTTTTTAAATCTTGCAAATGCAAAAAGTAGTTTTTTACTCAATATGACTATAATGTTCTTAGAATCCTGAGATAATGCGAAAAAAGCAATAAAAATGTATTCAAACATAACTTCTAAACAACACATGCAAAATGGCTAATAATGCCTAGAGATATGTATTTTTGTTAGTAGTACTAGAAAAATGATCTTTTGTAAGGTTTCTAAAGACACAAGTTAGTTTTTTTATTCAATATAACAGTGTGACTGTCAACCTAAATATGAAAGGTTTATAATCATAACTCCAAAACCAAACATGAAATTTGTCTAAAAAAAGCCTGTATTATTGAATTTATGTGTTTGACCTGAATCAGGTATTTTGGAAAGGTTCAAAAATACAAAAATCAGGTTTTACTGGCCTCATATTGGTCAAACTCAAAATGTCAGTTTATGAAACATAACTCCAAAAATACACATGCAATATGTCTAATAATGCCTGAAGAAATGCATCTTTGAGAGTTTTCCTGAAAAAAAAAAACATTTGGTACCGTTTGCAAAAACAAAAAGTAATGTTTTACTCAATTTGACAGTAATGTACTTAGAATCCTGAGATAATGCAAATAAAGCAATAAAAATGTATTCCAACATAATTCCTAATCCAAACGTGCAAAGTGTCTAAAAATGCCTGTGATATTGAATACATGTGAGTTTTACTAGATACAGTTGTTTTTCTATGGTTTGCAAATACAAAAATGAGGTATTACTCAATATGACTGTATACTGTAACACTCAATATGACAGTTATTTAAACATAACTCCTACACCACACATGGAAAATGGCTAATAATGCCTGAAATAATGCATCTTTGGGAGTTTTACTGGAAACATATGCTTTTTAAAATCTTGCAATTGCAAAAAGTAGTTTTTTACTCAATATGACTATAATGTTCTTGGAATCCTGAGATAATGCGAAAAAAGCAATAAAAATGTATTCAAACATAACTTCTAAACAACACATGCAAAATGGCTAATAATGCCTAGAGATATGTATTTTTGTTAGTAGTACTAGAAAAATGATCTTTTGTGAGGTTTCTAAAGACACAAATTAATTTTTTTATTCAATATAACAGTGTGACTGTCAACCTAAATACGAAAGGTTTATAATCATAACTCCAAAACCAAACATGAACTTTGTCTAAAAAAGCCTGTAATATTGAATTTATGTGAGTTTGACCTGAATCAGGTATTTTGGAAAGGTTCAAAAATACAAAAATCAGGTTTTACTGGCCTCATATTGGTCAAACTCAAAATGTCAGTTTATGAAACATAACTCCAAAAATACACATGCAATATGTCTAATAATGCCTGTAGAAATGCATCTTTGAGAGTTTTCCTGAAAAAAAACATTTGGTACCGTTTGCAAAAACAAAAAGTAATGTTTTACTCAATTTGACAGTAATGTACTTAGAATCCTGAGATAATGCGAATAAAGCAATAAAAATGTATTCCAACATAATTCCTAATCCAAACGTGCAAAGAGTCTAAAAATGCCTGTGATATTGAATACATGTGAGTTTTACTAGATACAGTTGTTTTTCTATGGTTTGCAAATACAAAAATGAGGTATTACTCAATATGACTGTATACTGTAACACTCAATATGACAGTTATTTAAACATAACTCCTACACCACACATGGAAAATGGCTAATAATGCCTGAAATAATGCATCTTTGGGAGTTTTACACGAAACATATGCTTTTTTAAATCTTGCTAATGCAAAAAGTAGTTTTTTACTCAATATGACTATAATGTTCTTAGAATCCTGAGATAATGCGAAAAAAGCAATAAAAATGTATTCAAACACAACTTCTAAACAACACATGCAAAATGGCTAATAATGCCTAGAGATATGTATTTTTGTTAGTAGTACTAGAAAAATGATCCTTTGTAAGGTTTCTAAAGACACAATTTAGTTTCTTTATTCAATATAACAGTGTGACTGTCAACCTAAATATGAAAGGTTTATAATCATAACTCCAAAAACAAACATGAACTTTGTCTAAAAAAGCCTGTAATATTGAATTTATGTGAGTTTGACCTGAATCAGGTATTTTCGAAAGGTTCAAAAATACAAAAATCAGGTTTTACTGGCCTCATATTGGTCAAACTCAAAATGTCAGTTTAGGAAACATAACTCCAAAAATACACATGCAATATGTCTAATAATGCCTGAAGAAATGCATCTTTGAGAGTTTCCCTGAAAAAAAAACATTTGGTACCGTTTGCAAAAACAAAAAGTAAAGTTTTACTCAATTTGACAGTAATGTACTTAGAATCCTGAGATAATGCGAATAAAGCAATAAAAATGTATTCCAACATAATTCCTAATCCAATCGTGCAAAGTGTCTAAAAATGCCTGTGATATTGAATACATGTGAGTTTTACTAGATACAGTTGTTTTTTTATGGTTTGCAAATACAAAAATGAGGTATTACTCAATATGACTGTATACTGTAACACTCAATATGACAGTTATTTAAACATAACTCCTCCACCACACATGGAAAATGGCTAATAATGCCTGAAATAATGCATCTTTCGGAGTTTTACTGGAAACATATGCTTTTTTAAATCTTGCAATTGCAAAAAGTAGTTTTTTACTCAATATGACTATAATGTTCTTAGAATCCTGAGATAATGCGAAAAAAGCAATAAAAATGTATTCAAACATAACTTCTAAACAACACATGCAAAATGGCTAATAATGCCTAGAGATATGTATTTTTGTTAGTAGTACTAGAAAAATGATCTTTTGTGAGGTTTCTAAAGACACAAATTAGTTTTTTTATTCAATATAACAGTGTGACTGTCAACCTAAATATGAAAGGTTTATAATCATAACTCCAAAACCAAACATGAACTTTGTCTAAAAAAGCCTGTAATATTGAATTTATGTGAGTTTGACCTGAATCAGGTATTTTGGAAAGGTTCAAAAATACAAAAATCAGGTTTTACTGGCCTCATATTGGTCAAACTCAAAATGTCAGTTTATGAAACATAACTCCAAAAATACACATGCAATATGTCTAATAATGCCTGTAGAAATGCATCTTTGAGAGTTTTCCTGAAAAAAAACATTTGGTACCGTTTGCAAAAACAAAAAGTAATGTTTTACTCAATTTGACAGTAATGTACTTAGAATCCTGAGATAATGCGAATAAAGCAATAAAAATGTATTCCAACATAATTCCTAATCCAAACGTGCAAAGAGTCTAAAAATGCCTGTGATATTGAATACATGTGAGTTTTACTAGATACAGTTGTTTTTCTATGGTTTGCAAATACAAAAATGAGGTATTACTCAATATGACTGTATACTGTAACACTCAATATGACAGTTATTTAAACATAACTCCTACACCACACATGGAAAATGGCTAATAATGCCTGAAATAATGCATCTTTGGGAGTTTTACACGAAACATATGCTTTTTTAAATCTTGCTAATGCAAAAAGTAGTTTTTTACTCAATATGACTATAATGTTCTTAGAATCCTGAGATAATGCGAAAAAAGCAATAAAAATTTATTCAAACACAACTTCTAAACAACACATGCAAAATGGCTAATAATGCCTAGAGATATGTATTTTTGTTAGTAGTACTAGAAAAATGATCTTTTGTAAGGTTTCTAAAGACACAATTTAGTTTCTTTATTCAATATAACAGTGTGACTGTCAACCTAAATATGAAAGGTTTATAATCATAACTCCAAAAACAAACATGAACTTTGTCTAAAAAAGCCTGTAATATTGAATTTATGTGAGTTTGACCTGAATCAGGTATTTTGGAAAGGTTCAAAAATACAAAAATCAGGTTTTACTGGCCTCATATTGGTCAAACTCAAAATGTCAGTTTATGAAACATAACTCCAAAAATACACATGCAATATGTCTAATAATGCCTGAAGAAATGCATCTTTGAGAGTTGTCCTGAAAAAAAAACATTTGGTACCGTTTGCAAAAACAAAAAGTAATGTTTTACTCAATTTGACAGTAATGTACTTAGAATCCTGAGATAATGCGAATAAAGCAATAAAAATGTATTCCAACATAATTCCTAATCCAAACGTGCAAAGTGTCTAAAAATGCCTGTGATATTGAATACATGTGAGTTTTACTAGATACAGTTGTTTTTCTATGGTTTGCAAATACAAAAATGAGGTATTACTCAATATGACTGTATACTGTAACACTCAATATGACAGTTATTTAAACATAACTCCTACACCACACATAAAAAATGGCTAATAATGCCTGAAATAATGCATCTTTGGGAGTTTTACACGAAACATATGCTTTTGTAAATCTTGCAAATGCAAAAAGTAGTTTTTTACTCAATATGACTATAATGTTCTTAGAATCCTGAGATAATGCGAAAAAAGCAATAAAAATGTATTCAAACATAACTTCTAAACAACACATGCAAAATGGCTAATAATGCCTAGAGATATGTATTTTTGTTAGTAGTACTAGAAAAATGATCTTTTGTAAGGTTTCTAAAGACACAAGTTAGTTTTTTTATTCAATATAACAGTGTGACTGTCAACCTAAATATGAAAGGTTTATAATCATAACTCCAAAACCAAACATGAAATTTGTCCAAAAAAGCCTGTATTATTGAATTTATGTGAGTTTGACCTGAATCAGGTATTTTGGAAAGGTTCAAAAATACAAAAATCAGGTTTTACTGGCCTCATATTGGTCAAACTAAAAATGTCAGTTTATGAAACATAGCTCCAAAAATACACATGCAATATGTCTAATTATGCCTGAAGAAATGCATCTTTGAGAGTTTCCCTGAAAAAAAAAACATTTGGTACCGTTTGCAAAAACAAAAAGTAATGTTTTACTCAATTTGACAGTAATGTACTTAGAATCCTGAGATAATGCGAATAAAGCAATAAAAATGTATTCCAACATAATTCCTAATCCAAACGTGCAAAGTGTCTAAAAATGCCTGTGATATTGAATACATGTGAGTTTTACTAGATACAGTTGTTTTTCTATGGTTTGCAAATACAAAAATGAGGTATTACTCAATATGACTGTATACTGTAACACTCAATATGACAGTTATTTAAACATAACTCCTACACCACACATGGAAAATGGCTAATAATGCCTGAAATAATGCATCTTTCGGAGTTTTACTGGAAACATATGCTTTTTTAAATCTTGCAAATGCAAAAAGTAGTTTTTTACTCAATATGACTATAATGTTCTTAGAATCCTGAGATAATGCGAAAAAAGCAATTAAAATGTATTCAAACATAACTTCTAAACAACACATGCAAAATGGCTAATAATGCCTAGAGATATGTATTTTTGTTTGTAGTACTAGAAAAATGATCTTTTGTAAGGTTTCTAAAGACACAAGTTAGTTTTTTTATTAAATATAACAGTGTGACTGTCAACCTAAATATGAAAGGTTTATAATCATAACTCCAAAACCAAACATGAAATTTGTCTAAAAAAGCCTGTAATATTGAATTTATGTGAGTTTGACCTGAATCAGGTATTTTGGAAAGGTTCAAAAATACAAAAATAAGGTTTTACTGGCCTCATATTGGTCAAACTCAAAATGTCAGTTTATGAAACAAAACTCCAAAAATACACATGCAATATGTCTAATAATGCCTGAAGAAATGCATCTTTGAGAGTTTTCCTGAAAAAAAAAAACATTTGGTACCGTTTGCAAAAACAAAAAGTAATGTTTTACTCAATTTGACAGTAATGTACTTAGAATCCTGAAATAATGCAAATAAAGCAATAAAAATGTATTCCAACATAATTCCTAATCCAAACGTGCAAAGTGTCTAAAAATGCCTGTGATATTGAATACATGTGAGTTTTACTAGATACAGTTGTTTTTCTATGGTTTGCAAATACAAAAATGAGGTATTACTCAATATGACTGTATACTGTAACACTCAATATGACAGTTATTTAAACATAACTCCTACACCACACATGGAAAATGGCTAATAATGCCTGAAATAATGCATCTTTGGGAGTTTTACACGAAACATATGCTTTTTTAAATCTTGCAAATGCAAAAAGTAGTTTTTTACTCAATATGACTATAATGTTCTTAGAATCCTGAGATAATGCGAAAAAAGCAATAAAAATGTATTCAAACATAACTTCTAAACAACACATGCAAAATGGCTAATAATGCCTAGAGATATGTAATTTTGTTAGTAGTACTAGAAAAATAATCTTTTGTGAGGTTTCTAAAGACACAAGTTAGTTTTTTTATTCAATATAACAGTGTGACTGTCAACCTAAATATGAAAGGTTTATAATCATAACTCCAAAACCAAACATGAAATTTGTCTAAAAAAAGCCTGTATTATTGAATTTATGTGAGTTTGACCTGAATCAGGTATTTTGGAAAGGTTCAAAAATACAAAAATCAGGTTTTACTGGCCTCATATTGGTCAAACTCAAAATGTCAGTTTATGAAACATAACTCCAAAAATACACATGCAATATGTCTAATAATGCCTGTAGAAATGCATCTTTGAGAGTTTTCCTGAAAAAAAACATTTGGTACCGTTTGCAAAAACAAAAAGTAATGTTTTACTCAATTTGACAGTAATGTACTTAGAATCCTGAGATAATGCGAATAAAGCAATAAAAATGTATTCCAACATAATTCCTAATCCAAACGTGCAAAGAGTCTAAAAATGCCTGTGATATTGAATACATGTGAGTTTTACTAGATACAGTTGTTTTTCTATGGTTTGCAAATACAAAAATGAGGTATTACTCAATATGACTGTATACTGTAACACTCAATATGACAGTTATTTAAACATAACTCCTACACCACACATGGAAAATGGCTAATAATGCCTGAAATAATGCATCTTTGGGAGTTTTACACGAAACATATGCTTTTTTAAATCTTGCAAATGCAAAAAGTAGTTTTTTACTCAATATGACTATAATGTTCTTAGAATCCTGGGATAATGCGAAAAAAGCAATAAAAATGTATTCAAACACAACTTCTAAACAACACATGCAAAATGGCTAATAATGCCTAGAGATATGTATTTTTGTTAGTAGTACTAGAAAAATGATCTTTTGTAAGGTTTCTAAAGACACAATTTAGTTTCTTTATTCAATATAACAGTGTGACTGTCAACCTAAATATGAAAGGTTTATAATCATAACTCCAAAAACAAACATGAACTTTGTCCAAAAAAGCCTGTAATATTGAATTTATGTGAGTTTGACCTGAATCAGGTATTTTGGAAAGGTTCAAAAATACAAAAATCAGGTTTTACTGGCCTCATATTGGTCAAACTCAAAATGTCAGTTTATGAAACATAACTCCAAAAATACACATGCAATATGTCTAATAATGCCTGAAGAAATGCATCTTTGAGAGTTTTCCTGAAAAAAAAAACATTTGGTACCGTTTGCAAAAACAAAAAGTAATGTTTTACTCAATTTGACAGTAATGTACTTAGAATCCTGAGATAATGCGAATAAAGCAATAAAAATGTATTCCAACATAATTCCTAATCCAAACGTGCAAAGAGTCAAAAAATGCCTGTGATATTGAATACATGTGAGTTTTACTAGATACAGTTGTTTTTCTATGGTTTGCAAATACAAAAATGAGGTATTACTCAATATGACTGTATACTGTAACACTCAATATGACAGTTATTTAAACATAACTCCTACACCACACATGGAAAATGGCTAATAATGCCTGAAATAATGCATCTTTCGGAGTTTTACTGGAAACATATGCTTTTTTAAATCTTGCAATTGCAAAAAGTAGTTTTTTACTCAATATGACTATAATGTTCTTAGAATCCTGAGATAATGCGAAAAAAGCAATAAAAATGTATTCAAACATAACTTCTAAACAACACATGCAAAATGGCTAATAATGCCTAGAGATATGTATTTTTGTTAGTAGTACTAGAAAAATGATCTTTTGTGAGGTTTCTAAAGACACAAGTTAGTTTTTTTATTCAATATAACAGTGTGACTGTCAACCTAAATATGAAAGGTTTATAATCATAACTCCAAAACCAAACATGAACTTTGTCTAAAAAAGCCTGTAATATTGAATTTATGTGAGTTAGACCTGAATCAGGTATTTTGGAAAGGTTCGAAAATACAAAAATCAGGTTTTACTGGCCTCATATTGGTCAAACTCAAAATGTCAGTTTATGAAACATAACTCCAAAAATACACATGCAATATGTCTAATAATGCCTGAAGAAATGCATCTTTGAGAGTTGTCCTGAAAAAAAAACATTTGGTACCGTTTGCAAAAACAAAAAGTAATGTTTTACTCAATTTGACAGTAATGTACTTAGAATCCTGAGATAATGCGAATAAAGCAATAAAAATGTATTCCAACATAATTCCTAATCCAAACGTGCAAAGAGTCAAAAAATGCCTGTGATATTGAATACATGTGAGTTTTACTAGATACAGTTATTTTTCTATGGTTTGCAAATACAAAAATGAGGTATTACTCAATATGACTGTATACTGTAACACTCAATATGACAGTTATTTAAACATAACTCCTACACCACACATGGAAAATGGCTAATAATGCCTGAAATAATGCATCTTTCGGAGTTTTACTGGAAACATATGCTTTTTTAAATCTTGCAATTGCAAAAAGTAGTTTTTTACTCAATATGACTATAATGTTCGTAGAATCCTGAGATAATGCGAAAAAAGCAATAAAAATGTATTCAAACATAACTTCTAAACAACACATGCAAAATGGCTAATAATGCCTAGAGATATGTATTTTTGTTAGTAGTACTAGAAAAATGATTTTTTGTGAGGTTTCTAAAGACACAAGTTAGTTTTTTTATTCAATATAACAGTGTGACTGTCAACCTAAATATGAAAGGTTTATAATCATAACTCCAAAACCAAACATGAACTTTGTCTAAAAAAGCCTGTAATATTGAATTTATGTGAGTTTGACCTGAATCAGGTATTTTGGAAAGGTTCAAAAATACAAAAATCAGGTTTTACTGGCCTCATATTGGTCAAACTCGAAATGTCAGTTTATGAAACATAACTCCAAAAATACACATGCAATATGTCTAATAATGCCTGAAGAAATGCATCGTTGAGAGTTTTCCTGAAAAAAAACCATTTGGTACCGTTTGCAAAAACAAAAAGTAATGTTTTACTCAATTTGACAGTAATGTACTTAGAATCCTGAGATAATGCGAATAAAGCAATAAAAATGTATTCCAACATAATTCCTAATCCAAACGTGCAAAGTGTCTAAAAATGCCTGTGATATTGAATACATGTGAGTTTTACTAGATACAGCTGTTTTTCTATGGTTTGCAAATACAAAAATGAGGTATTACTCAATATGACTGTATACTGTAACACTCAATATGACAGTTATTTAAACATAACTCCTACACCACACATGGAAAATGGCTAATAATGCCTGAAATAATGCATCTTTGGGAGTTTTACACGAAACATATGCTTTTTTAAATCTTGCAAATGCAAAAAGTAGTTTTTTACTCAATATGACTATAATGTTCTTAGAATCCTGAGATAATGCGAAAAAAGCAATAAAAATGTATTCAAACATAACTTCTAAACAACACATGCAAAATGGCTAATAATGCCTAGAGATATGTATTTTTGTTAGTAGTACTAGAAAAATGATCTTTTGTGAGGTTTCTAAAGACACAAGTTAGTTTTTTTATTCAATATAACAGTGTGACTGTCAACCTAAATATGAAAGGTTTATAATCATAACTCCAAAACCAAACATGAACTTTGTCTAAAAAGCCTGTAATATTGAATTTATGTGAGTTTGACCTGAATCAGGTATTTTGGAAAGGTTCCAAAATACAAAAATCAGGTTTTACTGGCCTCATATTGGTCAAACTCAAAATGTCAGTTTATGAAACATAACTCCAAAAATACACATGCAATATGTCTAATAATGCCTGAAGAAATGCATCTTTGAGAGTTGTCCTGAAAAAAAAACATTTGGTACCGTTTGCAAAAACAAAAAGTAATGTTTTACTCAATTTGACAGTAATGTACTTAGAATCCTGAGATAATGCGAATAAAGCAATAAAAATGTATTCCAACATAATTCCTAATCCAAACGTGCAAAGAGTCAAAAAATGCCTGTGATATTGAATACATGTGAGTTTTACTAGATACAGTTGTTTTTCTATGGTTTGCAAATACAAAAATGAGGTATTACTCAATATGACTGTATACTGTAACACTCAATATGACAGTTATTTAAACATAACTCCTACACCACACATGGAAAATGGCTAATAATGCCTGAAATAATGCATCTTTCGGAGTTTTACTGGAAATATATGCTTTTTTAAATCTTGCAATTGCAAAAAGTAGTTTTTTACTCAATATGACTATAATGTTCTTAGAATCCTGAGATAATGCGAAAAAAGCAATAAAAATGTATTCAAACATAACTTCTAAACAACACATGCAAAATGGCTAATAATGCCTAGAGATATGTATTTTTGTTAGTAGTACTAGAAAAATGATCTTTTGTGAGGTTTCTAAAGACACAAGTTAGTTTTTTTAATCAATATAACAGTGTGACTGTCAACCTAAATATGAAAGGTTTATAATCATAACTCCAAAACCAAACATGAACTTTGTCTAATAAAGCCTGTAATATTGAATTTATGTGAGTTTGACCTGAATCAGGTATTTTGGAAAGGTTCAAAAATACAAAAATCAGGTTTTACTGGCCTCATATTGGTCAAACTCAAAATGTCAGTTTATGAAACATAACTCCAAAAATACACATGCAATATGTCTAATAATGCCTGAAGAAATGCAACTTTGAGAGTTTTCCTGAAAAAAAAAAACATTTGGTACCGTTTGCAAAAACAAAAAGTAATGTTTTACTCAATTTGACAGTAATGTACTTAGAATCCTGAGATAATGCGAATAAAGCAATAAAAATGTATTCCAACATAATTCCTAATCCAAACGTGCAAAGTGTCTAAAAATGCCTGTGATATTGAATACATGTGAGTTTTACTAGATACAGTTGTTTTTCTATGGTTTGCAAATACAAAAATGAGGTATTACTCAATATGACTGTATACTGTAACACTCAATATGACAGTTATTTAAACATAACTCCTACACCACACATGGAAAATGGCTTATAATGCCTGAAATAATGCATCTTTCGGAGTTCTACTGGAAACATATGCTTTTTTAAATCTTGCAATTGCAAAAAGTAGTTTTTTACTCAATATGACTATAATGTTCTTAGAATCCTGAGATAATGCGAAAAAAGCAATAAAAATGTATTCAAACATAACTTCTAAACAACACATGCAAAATGGCTAATAATGCCTAGAGATATGTATTTTTGTTAGTAGTACTAGAAAAATTATCTTTTGTAAGGTTTCTAAAGACACAAGTTAGTTTTTTTATTCAATATAACAGAGTGACTGTCAACCTAAATATGAAAGGTTTATAATCATAACTCCAAAACCAAACATGAACTTTGTCTAAAAAAGCCTGTAATATTGAATTTATGTGAGTTTGACCTGAATCAGGTATTTTGGAAAGGTTCAAAAATACAAAAATCAGGTTTTACTGGCCTCATATTGGTCAAACTCAAAATGTCAGTTTATGAAACATAACTCCAAAAATACACATGCAATATGTCTAATAATGCCTGAAGAAATGCATCGTTGAGAGTTTTCCTGAAAAAAAACCATTTGGTACCGTTTGCAAAAACAAAAAGGAATGTTTTACTCAATTTGACAGTAATGTACTTAGAATCCTGAGATGATGCGAATAAAGCAATAAAAATGTATTCCAACATAATTCCTAATCCAAACGTGCAAAGTGTCTAAAAATGCCTGTGATATTGAATACGTGTGAGTTTTACTAGATACAGCTGTTTTTCTATGGTTTGCAAATACAAAAATGAGGTATTACTCAATATGACTGTATACTGTAACACTCAATATGACAGTTATTTAAACATAACTCCTACACCACACATGGAAAATGGCTAATAATGCCTGAAATAATGCATCTTTGGGAGTTTTACACGAAACATATGCTTTTTTAAATCTTGCAAATGCAAAAAGTAGTTTTTTACTCAATATGACTATAATGTTCTTAGAATCCTGAGATAATGCGAAAAAAGCAATAAAAATGTATTCAAACATAACTTCTAAACAACACATGCAAAATGGCTAATAATGCCTAGAGATATGTATTTTTGTTAGTAGTACTAGAAAAATGATCTTTTGTGAGGTTTCTAAAGACACAAGTTAGTTTTTTTATTCAATATAACAGTGTGACTGTCAACCTAAATATGAAAGGTTTATAATCATAACTCCAAAACCAAACATGAACTTTGTCTAAAAAAGCCTGTAATATTGAATTTATGTGAGTTTAACCTGAATCAGGTATTTTGGAAAGGTTCCAAAATACAAAAATCAGGTTTTACTGGCCTCATATTGGTCAAACTCAAAATGTCAGTTTATGAAACATAACTCCAAAAATACACATGCAATATGTCTAATAATGCCTGAAGAAATGCATCTTTGAGAGTTGTCCTGAAAAAAAACATTTGGTACCGTTTGCAAAAACAAAAAGTAATGTTTTACTCAATTTGACAGTAATGTACTTAGAATCCTGAGATAATGCGAATAAAGCAATAAAAATGTATTCCAACATAATTCCTAATCCAAACGTGCAAAGTGTCTAAAAATGCCTGTGATATTGAATACATGTGAGTTTTACTAGATACAGCTGTTTTTCTATGGTTTGCAAATACAAAAATGAGGTATTACTCAATATGACTGTATACTGTAACACTCAATATGACAGTTATTTAAACATAACTCCTACACCACACATGGAAAATGGCTTATAATGCCTGAAATAATGCATCTTTCGGAGTTTTACTGGAAACATATGCTTTTTTAAATCTTGCAATTGCAAAAAGTAGTTTTTTACTCAATATGACTATAATGTTCTTAGAATCCTGAGATAATGCGAAAAAAGCAATAAAAATGTATTCAAACATAACTTCTAAACAACACATGCAAAATGGCTAATAATGCCTAGAGATATGTATTTTTGTTAGTAGTACTAGAAAAATTATCTTTTGTAAGGTTTCTAAAGACACAAGTTAGTTTTTTTATTCAATATAACAGAGTGACTGTCAACCTAAATATGAAAGGTTTATAATCATAACTCCAAAACCAAACATGAACTTTGTCTAAAAAAGCCTGTAATATTGAATTTATGTGAGTTTGACCTGAATCAGGTATTTTGGAAAGGTTCAAAAATACAAAAATCAGGTTTTACTGGCCTCATATTGGTCAAACTCAAAATGTCAGTTTATGAAACATAACTCCAAAAATACACATGCAATATGTCTAATAATGCCTGAAGAAATGCATCGTTGAGAGTTTTCCTGAAAAAAAACCATTTGGTACCGTTTGCAAAAACAAAAAGTAATGTTTTACTCAATTTGACAGTAATGTACTTAGAATCCTGAGATAATGCGAATAAAGCAATAAAAATGTATTCCAACATAATTCCTAATCCAAACGTGCAAAGTGTCTAAAAATGCCTGTGATATTGAATACATGTGAGTTTTACTGGATACAGTTGTTTTTCTATGGTTTGCAAATACAAAAATGAGGTATTACTCAATATGACTGTATACTGTAACACTCAATATGACAGTTATTTAAACATAACTCCTACACCACACATGGAAAATGGCTAATAATGCCTGAAATAATGCATCTTTCGGAGTTTTACTGGAAACATATGCTTTTTTAAATCTTGCAATTGCAAAAAGTAGTTTTTTACTCAATATGACTATAATGTTCTTAGAATCCTGAGATAATGCGAAAAAAGCAATAAAAATGTATTCAAACATAACTTCTAAACAACACATGCAAAATGGCTAATAATGCCTAGAGATATGTATTTTTGTTAGTAGTACTAGAAAAATGATATTTTGTGAGGTTTCTAAAGACACAAGTTAGTTTTTTTATTCAATATAACAGTGTGACTGTCAACCTAAATATGAAAGGTTTATAATCATAACTCCAAAACCAAACATGAACTTTGTCTAAAAAAGCCTGTAATATTGAATTTATGGGAGTTTGACCTGAATCAGGTATTTTGGAAAGGTTCAAAAATACAAAAATCAGGTTTTACTGGCCTCATATTGGTCAAACTCAAAATGTCAGTTTATGAAACATAACTCCAAAAATACACATGCAATATGTCTAATAATGCCTGAAGAAATGCATCTTTGAGAGTTTTCCTGAAAAAATAAACATTTGGTACCGTTTGCAAAAACAAAAAGTAATGTTTTACTCAATTTGACAGTAATGTACTTAGAATCCTGAGATAATGCGAATAAAGCAATACAAATGTATTCCAACATAATTCCTAATCCAAACGTGCAAAGTGTCTAAAAATGCCTGTGATATTGAATACATGTGAGTTTTACTAGATACAGTTGTTTTTCTATGGTTTGCAAATACAAAAATGAGGTATTACTCAATATGACTGTATACTGTAACACTCAATATGACAGTTATTTAAACATAACTCCTACACCACACATGGAAAATGGCTAATAATGCCTGAAATAATGCATCTTTCGGAGTTTTACTGGAAACATATGCTTTTTTAAATCTTGCAATTGCAAAAAGTAGTTTTTTACTCAATATGACTATAATGTTCTTAGAATCCTGAGATAATGCGAAAAAAGCAATAAAAATGTATTCAAACATAACTTCTAAACAACACATGCAAAATGGCTAATAATGCCTAGAGATATGTATTTTTGTTAGTAGTACTAGAAAAATGATCTTTTGTAAGGTTTCTAAAGACACAAGTTAGTTTTTTTATTCAATATAACAGAGTGACTGTCAACCTAAATATGAAAGGTTTATAATCATAACTCCAAAACCAAACATGAACTTTGTCTAAAAAAGCCTGTAATATTGAATTTATGTGAGTTTGACCTGAATCAGGTATTTTGGAAAGGTTCCAAAATACAAAAATCAGGTTTTACTGGCCTCATATTGGTCAAACTCAAAATGTCAGTTTATGAAACATAACTCCAAAAATACACATGCAATATGTCTGATAATGCCTGAAGAAATGCATCGTTGAGAGTTTTCCTGAAAAAAAAAACATTCGGTACCGTTTGCAAAAACAAAAAGTAATGTTTTACTCAATTTGACAGTAATGTACTTAGAATCCTGAGATAATGCGAATAAAGCAATACAAATGTATTCCAACATAATTCCTAATCCAAACGTGCAAAGTGTCTAAAAATGCCTGTGATATTGAATACATGTGAGTTTTACTAGATACAGTTGTTTTTCTATGGTTTGCAAATACAAAAATGAGGTATTACTCAATATGACTGTATACTGTAACACTCAATATGACAGTTATTTAAACATAACTCCTACACCACACATCGAAAATGGCTAATAATGCCTGAAATAATGCATCTTTGGGAGTTTTACTCGAAACATATGCTTTTTTATATCTTGCAAATGCAAAAAGTAGTTTTTTACTCAATATGACTATAATGTTCTTAGAATCCTGAGATAATGCGAAAAAAGCAATACAAATGTATTCAAACATAACTTCTAAACAACACATGCAAAATGGCTAATAATGCCTAGAGATATGTATTTTTGTTAGTAGTACTAGAAAAATGATCTTTTGTAAGGTTTCTAAAGACACAAGTTAGTTTTTTTATTCAATATAACAGAGTGACTGTCAACCTAAATATGAAAGGTTTATAATCATAACTCCAAAACCAAACATGAAATTTGTCTAAAAAAAGCCTGTATTATTGAATTTATGTGAGTTTGACCTGAATCAGGTATTTTGGAAAGGTTCAAAAATACAAAAATCAGGTTTTACTGGCCTCATATTGGTCAAACTCAAAATGTCAGTTTATGAAACATAACTCCAAAAATACACATGCAATATGTCTAATAATGCCTGAAGAAATGCATCTTTGAGAGTTTTCCTGAAAAAAAACATTTGGTACCGTTTGCAAAAACAAAAATTAATGTTTTACTCAATTTGACAGTAATGTACTTAGAATCCTGAGATAATGCGAATAAAGCAATAAAAATGTATTCCAACATAATTCCTAATCCAAATGTGCAAAGAGTCTAAAAATGCCTGTGATATTGAATACATGTGAGTTTTACTAGATACAGTTGTTTTTCTATGGTTTGCAAATACAAAAATGAGGTATTACTCAATATGACTGTATACTGTAACACTCAATATGACAGTTATTTAAACATAACTCCTACACCACACATGGAAAATGGCTAATAATGCCTGAAATAATGCATCTTTGGGAGTTTTACACGAAACATATGCTTTTTTAAATCTTGCAAATGCAAAAAGTAGTTTTTACTCAATATGACTATAATGTTCTTAGAATCCTGAGATAATGCGAAAAAAGCAATTAAAATGTATTCAAACATAACTTCTAAACAACACATGCAAAATGGCTAATAATGCCTAAAGATATGTATTTTTGTTAGTAGTACTAGAAAAATTATCTTTTGTAAGGTTTCTAAAGACACAAGTTAGTTTTTTTATTCAATATAACAGTGTGACTGTCAACCTAAATATGAAAGGTTTATAATCATAACTCCAAAACCAAACATGAACTTTGTCTAAAAAAGCCTGTAATATTGAATTTATGTGAGTTTGACCTGAATCAGGTATTTTGGAAAGGTTCAAAAATACAAAAATCAGGTTTTACTGGCCTCATATTGGTCAAACTCAAAATGTCAGTTTATGAAACATAACTCCAAAAATACACATGCAATATGTCTAATAATGCCTGAAGAAATGCATCTTTGAGAGTTGTCCTGGAAAAAAAACATTTGGTACCGTTTGCAAAAACAAAAAGTAATGTTTTACTCAATTTGACAGTAATGTACTTAGAATCCTGAGATAATGCGAATAAAGCAATAAAAATGTATTCCAACATAAATCCTAATCCAAACGTGCAAAGTGTCTAAAAATGCCTGTGATATTGAATACATGTGAGTTTTACTAGATACAGTTGTTCTTCTATGGTTTGCAAATACAAAAATGAGGTATTACTCAATATGACTGTATACTGTAACACTCAATATGACAGTTATTTAAACATAACTCCTACACCACACATGGAAAATGGCTAATAATGCCAGAAATAATGCATCTTTTGGAGTTTTACTGGAAACATATGCTTTTTTAAATCTTGCAAATGCAAAAAGTAGTTTTTTACTCAATATGACTATAATGTTCTTAGAATCCTGAGATAATGCGAAAAAAGCAATAAAAATGTATTCAAACATAACTTCTAAACAACACATGCAAAATGGCTAATAATGCCTAGAGATATGTATTTTTGTTAGTAGTACTAGAAAAATGATCTTTTGTGAGGTTTCTAAAGACACAAGTTAGTTTTTTTATTCAATATAACAGTGTGACTGTCAACCTAAATATGAAAGGTTTATAATCATAACTCCAAAACCAAACATGAACTTTGTCTAAAAAAGCCTGTAATATTGAATTTATGTGAGTTTGACCTGAATCAGGTATTTTGGAAAGGTTCCAAAATACAAAAATCAGGTTTTACTGGCCTCATATTGGTCAAACTCAAAATGTCAGTTTATGAAACATAACTCCAAAAATACACATGCAATATGTCTAATAATGCCTGAAGAAATGCATCTTTGAGAGTTGTCCTGAAAAAAAACATTTGGTACCGTTTGCAAAAACAAAAAGTAATGTTTTACTCAATTTGACAGTAATGTACTTAGAATCCTGAGATAATGCGAATAAAGCAATAAAAATGTATTCCAACATAATTCCTAATCCAAACGTGCAAAGAGTCAAAAAATGCCTGTGATATTGAATACATGTGAGTTTTACTAGATACAGTTGTTTTTCTATGGTTTGCAAATACAAAAATGAGGTATTACTCAATATGACTGTATACTGTAACACTCAATATGACAGTTATTTAAACATAACTCCTACACCACACATGGAAAATGGCTAATAATGCCTGAAATAATGCATCTTTCGGAGTTTTACTGGAAATATATGCTTTTTTAAATTTTGCAATTGCAAAAAGTAGTTTTTTACTCAATATGACTATAATGTTCTTAGAATCCTGAGATAATGCGAAAAAAGCAATAAAAATGTATTCAAACATGACTTCTAAACAACACATGCAAAATGGCTAATAATGCCTAGAGATATGTATTTTTGTTAGTAGTACTAGAAAAATGATCTTTTGTGAGGTTTCTAAAGACACAAGTTAGTTTTTTTATTCAATATAACAGTGTGACTGTCAACCTAAATATGAAAGGTTTATAATCATAACTCCAAAACCAAACATGAACTTTGTCTAAAAAAGCCTGTAATATTGAATTTATGTGAGTTTGACCTGAATCAGGTATTTTGGAAAGGTTCAAAAATACAAAAATCAGGTTTTACTGGCCTCATATTGGTCAAACTCAAAATGTCAGTTTATGAAACATAACTCCAAAAATACACATGCAATATGTCTAATAATGCCTGAAGAAATGCAACTTTGAGAGTTTTCCTGAAAAAAAAACATTTGGTACCGTTTGCAAAAACAAAAAGTAATGTTTTACTCAATTTGACAGTAATGTACTTAGAATCCTGAGATAATGCGAATAAAGCAATAAAAATGTATTCCAACATAATTCCTAATCCAAACGTGCAAAGTGTCTAAAAATGCCTGTGATATTGAATACATGTGAGTTTTACTAGATACAGTTGTTTTTCTATGGTTTGCAAATACAAAAATGAGGTATTACTCAATATGACTGTATACTGTAACACTCAATATGACAGTTATTTAAACATAACTCCTACACCACACATGGAAAATGGCTAATAATGCCTGAAATAATGCATCTTTCGGAGTTTTACTGGAAACATATGCTTTTTTAAATCTTGCAATTGCAAAAAGTAGTTTTTTACTCAATATGACTATAATGTTCTTAGAATCCTGAGATAATGCGAAAAAAGCAATAAAAATGTATTCAAACATAACTTCTAAACAACACATGCAAAATGGCTAATAATGCCTAGAGATATGTATTTTTGTTAGTAGTACTAGAAAAATGATCTTTTGTAAGGTTTCTAAAGACACAAGTTAGTTTTTTTATTCAATATAACAGAGTGACTGTCAACCTAAATATGAAAGGTTTATAATCATAACTCCAAAACCAAACATGAACTTTGTCTAAAAAAGCCTGTAATATTGAATTTATGTGAGTTTGACCTGAATCAGGTATTTTGGAAAGGTTCCAAAATACAAAAATCAGGTTTTACTGGCCTCATATTGGTCAAACTCAAAATGTCAGTTTATGAAACATAACTCCAAAAATACACATGCAATATGTCTGATAATGCCTGAAGAAATGCATCGTTGAGAGTTTTCCTGAAAAAAAAAACATTCGGTACCGTTTGCAAAAACAAAAAGTAATGTTTTACTCAATTTGACAGTAATGTACTTAGAATCCTGAGATAATGCGAATAAAGCAATACAAATGTATTCCAACATAATTCCTAATCCAAACGTGCAAAGAGTCTAAAAATGCCTGTGATATTGAATACATGTGAGTTTTACTAGATACAGTTGTTTTTCTATGGTTTGCAAATACAAAAATGAGGTATTACTCAATATGACTGTATACTGTAACACTCAATATGACAGTTATTTAAACATAACTCCTACACCACACATGGAAAATGGCTAATAATGCCTGAAATAATGCATCTTTGGGAGTTTTACACGAAACATATGCTTTTTTAAATCTTGCAAATGCAAGAAGTAGTTTTTTACTCAATATGACTATAATGTTCTTAGAATCCTGAGATAATGCGAAAAAAGCAATAAAAATGTATTCAAACATAACTTCTAAACAACACATGCAAAATGGCTAATAATGCCTAGAGATATGTATTTTTGTTAGTAGTACTAGAAAAATGATCTTTTGTAAGGTTTCTAAAGACACAAGTTAGTTTTTTTATTCAATATAACAGTGTGACTGTCAACCTAAATATGAAAGGTTTATAATCATAACTCCAAAACCAAACATGAAATTTGTCCAAAAAAGCCTGTATTATTGAATTTATGTGAGTTTGACCTGAATCAGGTATTTTGGAAAGGTTCAAAAATACAAAAATCAGGTTTTACTGGCCTCATATTGGTCAAACTCAAAATGTCAGTTTATGAAACATAACTCCAAAAATACACATGCAATATGTCTAATAATGCCTGAAGAAATGCATCTTTGAGAGTTTTCCTGAAAAAAAAACACATTTGGTACCGTTTGCAAAAACAAAAAGTAATGTTTTACTCAATTTGACAGTAATGTACTTAGAATCCTGAGATAATGCGAATAAAGCAATAAAAATGTATTCCAACATAATTCCTAATCCAAACGTGCAAAGTGTCTAAAAATGCCTGTGATATTGAATACATGTGAGTTTTACTAGATACAGTTGTTTTTCTATGGTTTGCAAATACAAAAATGAGGTATTACTCAATATGACTGTATACTGTAACACTCAATATGACAGTTATTTAAACATAACTCCTACACCACACATGGAAAATGGCTAATAATGCCTGAAATAATGCATCTTTGGGAGTTTTACTGGAAACATATGCTTTTTTAAATCTTGCAAATGCAAAAAGTAGTTTTTTACTCAATATGACTATAATGTTCTTAGAATCCTGAGATAATGCGAAAAAAGCAATAAAAATGTATTCAAACATAACTTCTAAACAACACATGCAAAATGGCTAATAATGCCTAGAGATATGTATTTTTGTTAGTAGTACTAGAAAAATAATCTTTTGTGAGGTTTCTAAAGACACAAGTTAGTTTTTTTATTCAATATAACAGTGTGACTGTCAACCTAAATATGAAAGGTTTATAATCATAACTCCAAAACCAAACATGAACTTTGTCTAAAAAAGCCTGTAATATTGAATTTATGTGAGTTTGACCTGAATCAGGTATTTTGGAAAGGTTCAAAAATACAAAAATCAGGTTTTACTGGCCTCATATTGGTCAAACTCAAAATGTCAGTTTATGAAACATAACTCCAAAAATACACATGCAATATGTCTAATAATGCCTGAAGAAATGCATCTTTGAGAGTTGTCCTGGAAAAAAAACATTTGGTACCGTTTGCAAAAACAAAAAGTAATGTTTTACTCAATTTGACAGTAATGTACTTAGAATCCTGAGATAATGCGAATAAAGCAATAAAAATGTATTCCAACATAATTCCTAATCCAAACGTGCAAAGTGTCTAAAAATGCCTGTGATATTGAATACATGTGAGTTTTACTAGATACAGTTGTTCTTCTATGGTTTGCAAATACAAAAATGAGGTATTACTCAATATGACTGTATACTGTAACACTCAATATGACAGTTATTTAAACATAACTCCTACACCACACATGGAAAATGGCTAATAATGCCTGAAATAATGCATCTTTGGGAGTTTTACACGAAACATATGCTTTTTTAAATCTTGCAAATGCAAAAAGTAGTTTTTTACTCAATATGACTATAATGTTCTTAGAATCCTGAGATAATGCGAAAAAAGCAATAAAAATGTATTCAAACATAACTTCTAAACAACACATGCAAAATGGCTAATAATGCCTAGAGATATGTATTTTTGTTAGTAGTACTAGAAAAATGATCTTTTGTAAGGTTTCTAAAGACACAAGTTAGTTTTTTTATTCAATATAACAGTGTGACTGTCAACCTAAATATGAAAGGTTTATAATCATAACTCCAAAACCAAACATGAAATTTGTCCAAAAAAGCCTGTATTATTGAATTTATGTGAGTTTGACCTGAATCAGGTATTTTGGAAAGGTTCAAAAATACAAAAATCAGGTTTTACTGGCCTCATATTGGTCAAACTCAAAATGTCAGTTTATGAAACATAACTCCAAAAACACACATGCAATATGTCTAATAATGCCTGAAGAAATGCATCTTTGAGAGTTTTCCTGAAAAAAAAACACATTTGGTACCGTTTGCAAAAACAAAAAGTAATGTTTTACTCAATTTGACAGTAATGTACTTAGAATCCTGAGATAATGCGAATAAAGCAATACAAATGTATTCCAACATAATTCCTAATCCAAACGTGCAAAGTGTCTAAAAATGCCTGTGATATTGAATACATGTGAGTTTTACTAGATACAGTTGTTTTTTATGGTTTGCAAATACAAAAATGAGGTATTACTCAATATGACTGTATACTGTAACACTCAATATGACAGTTATTTAAACATAACTCCTACACCACACATCGAAAATGGCTAATAATGCCTGAATTAATGCATCTTTGGGAGTTTTACTCGAAACATATGCTTTTTTATATCTTGCAAATGCAAAAAGTAGTTTTTTACTCAATATGACTATAATGTTCTTAGAATCCTGAGATAATGCGAAAAAAGCAATACAAATGTATTCAAACATAACTTCTAAACAACACATGCAAAATGGCTAATAATGCCTAGAGATATGTATTTTTGTTAGTAGTACTAGAAAAATGATCTTTTGTAAGGTTTCTAAAGACACAAGTTAGTTTTTTTATTCAATATAACAGTGTGACTGTCAACCTAAATATGAAAGGTTTATAATCATAACTCCAAAACCAAACATGAACTTTGTCTAAAAAAGCCTGTAATATTGAATTTATGTGAGTTTGACCTGAATCAGGTATTTTGGAAAGGTTCAAAAATACAAAAATCAGGTTTTACTGGCCTCATATTGGTCAAACTCAAAATGTCAGTTTATGAAACATAACTCCAAAAATACACATGCAATATGTCTAATAATGCCTGAAGAAATGCATCTTTGAGAGTTTTCCTGAAAAAAAAAACATTTGGTACCGTTTGCAAAAACAAAAAGTAATGTTTTACTCAATTTGACAGTAATGTACTTAGAATCCTGAGATAATGCGAATAAAGCAATAAAAATGTATTCCAACATGATTCCTAATCCAAACGTGCAACGTGTCTAAAAATGCCTGTGATATTGAATACATGTGAGTTTTACTAGATACAGTTGTTTTTCTATGGTTTGCAAATACAAAAATGAGGTATTACTCAATATGACTGTATACTGTAACACTCAATATGACTGTTATTTAAACATAACTCCTACACCACACATGGAAAATGGCTAATAATGCCTGAAATAATGCATCTTTCGGAGTTTTACTGGAAACATATGCTTTTTTAAATCTTGCAAATGCAAAAAGTAGTTTTTTACTCAATATGACTATAATGTTCTTAGAATCCTGAGATAATGCGAAAAAAGCAATAAAAATGTATTCAAACATAACTTCTAAACAACACATGCAAAATGGCTAATAATGCCTAGAGATATGTATTTTTGTTAGTAGTACTAGAAAAATAATCTTTTGTGAGGTTTCTAAAGACACAAGTTAGTTTTTTTATTCAATATAACAGTGTGACTGTCAACCTAAATATGAAAGGTTTATAATCATAACTCCAAAACCAAACATGAAATTTGTCTAAAAAAAGCCTGTATTATTGAATTTATGTGAGTTTGACCTGAATCAGGTATTTTGGAAAGGTTCAAAAATACAAAAATCAGGTTTTACTGGCCTCATATTGGTCAAACTCAAAATGTCAGTTTATGAAACATAACTCCAAAAATACACATGCAATATGTCTAATAATGCCTGAAGAAATGCATCTTTGAGAGTTTTCCTGAAAAAAAACATTTGGTACCGTTTGCAAAAACAAAAATTAATGTTTTACTCAATTTGACAGTAATGTACTTAGAATCCTGAGATAATGCGAATAAAGCAATAAAAATGTATTCCAACATAATTCCTAATCCAAACGTGCAAAGAGTCTAAAAATGCCTGTGATATTGAATACATGTGAGTTTTACTAGATACAGTTGTTTTTCTATGGTTTGCAAATACAAAAATGAGGTATTACTCAATATGACTGTATACTGTAACACTCAATATGACAGTTATTTAAACATAACTCCTACACCACACATGGAAAATGGATAATAATGCCTGAAATAATGCATCTTTGGGAGTTTTACACGAAACATATGCTTTTTTAAATCTTGCAAATGCAAAAAGTAGTTTTTACTCAATATGACTATAATGTTCTTAGAATCCTGAGATAATGCGAAAAAAGCAATAAAAATGTATTCAAACATAACTTCTAAACAACACATGCAAAATGGCTAATAATGCCTAAAGATATGTATTTTTGTTAGTAGTACTAGAAAAATGATCTTTTGTAAGGTTTCTAAAGACACACGTTAGTTTTTTTATTCAATATAACAGTGTGACTGTCAACCTAAATATGAAAGGTTTATAATCATAACTCCAAAACCAAACATGAAATTTGTCTAAAAAAGCCTGTAATATTGAATTTATGTGAGTTTGACCTGAATCAGGTATTTTGGAAAGGTTCAAAAATACAAAAATCAGGTTTTACTGGCCTCATATTGGTCAAACTCAAAATGTCAGTTTATGAAACATAACTCCAAAAATACACATGCAATATGTCTAATAATGCCTGAAGAAATGCATCTTTGAGAGTTGTCCTGGAAAAAAAACATTTGGTACCGTTTGCAAAAACAAAAAGTAATGTTTTACTCAATTTGACAGTAATGTACTTAGAATCCTGAGATAATGCGAATAAAGCAATAAAAATGTATTCCAACATAATTCCTAATCCAAACGTGCAAAGTGTCTAAAAATGCCTGTGATATTGAATACATGTGAGTTTTACCAGATACAGTTGTTCTTCTATGGTTTGCAAATACAAAAATGAGGTATTACTCAATATGACTGTATACTGTAACACTCAATATGACAGTTATTTAAACATAACTCCTACACCACACATGGAAAATGGCTAATAATGCCTGAAATAATGCATCTTTTGGAGTTTTACTGGAAACATATGCTTTTTTAAATCTTGCAAATGCAAAAAGTAGTTTTTTACTCAATATGACTATAATGTTCTTAGAATCCTGAGATAATGCGAAAAAAGCAATAAAAATGTATTCAAACATAACTTCTAAACAACACATGCAAAATGGCTAATAATGCCTAGAGATATGTATTTTTGTTAGTAGTACTAGAAAAATGATCTTTTGTAAGGTTTCTAAAGACACAAGTTAGTTTTTTTATTCAATATAACAGTGTGACTGTCAACCTAAATATGAAAGGTTTATAATCATAACTCCAAAACCAAACATGAAATTTGTCTAAAAAAGCCTGTAATATTTAATTTATATGAGTTTGACCTGAATCAGGTATTTTGGAAAGGTTCAAAAATACAAAAATCAGGTTTTACTGGCCTCATATTGGTCAAACTCAAAATGTCAGTTTATGAAACATAACTCCAAAAATACACATGCAATATGTCTAATAATGCCTGAAGAAATGCATCTTTGAGAGTTTTCCTGAAAAAAAAAACATTTGGTACCGTTTGCAAAAACAAAAAGTAATGTTTTACTCAATTTGACAGTAATGTACTTAGAATCCTGAGATAATGCAAATAAAGCAATAAAAATGTATTCCAACATAATTCCTAATCCAAACGTGCAAAGTGTCTAAAAATGCCTGTGATATTGAATACATGTGAGTTTTACTAGATACAGTTGTTTTTCTATGGTTTGCAAATACAAAAATGAGGTATTACTCAATATGACTGTATACTGTAACACTCAATATGACAGTTATTTAAACATAACTCCTACACCACACATGGAAAATGGCTAATAATGCCTGAAATAATGCATCTTTGGGAGTTTTACACGAAACATATGCTTTTTTAAATCTTGCAAATGCAAAAAGTAGTTTTTTACTCAATATGACTATAATGTTCTTAGAATCCTGAGATAATGCGAAAAAAAGCAATAAAAATGTATTCAAACATAACTTCTAAACAACACATGCAAAATGGCTAATAATGCCTAGAGATATGTATTTGTGTTAGTAGTACTAGAAAAATAATCTTTTGTGAGGTTTCTAAAGACACAAGTTAGTTTTTTTATTCAATATAACAGTGTGACTGTCAACCTAAATATGAAAGGTTTATAATCATAACTCCAAAACCAAACATGAAATGTGTCTAAAAAAGCCTGTAATATTGAATTTATGTGAGTTTGACCGGAATCAGGTATTTTGGAAAGGTTCAAAAATACAAAAATCAGGTTTTACTGGCCTTATATTGGTCAAACTCAAAATGTCAGTTTATGAAACATAACTCCAAAAATACACATAGAATATGTCTAATAATGCCTGAAGAAATGCATCTTTGAGAGTTTTCCTGAAAAAAAAACATTTGGTACCGTTTGCAAAAACAAAAAGTAATGTTTTACTCAATTTGACAGTAATGTACTTAGAATCCTGAGATAATGCGAATAAAGCAATAAAAATATATTCCAACATAATTCCTAATCCAAACGTGCAACGTGTCTAAAAATGCCTGTGATATTGAATACATGTGAGTTTTACTAGATACAGTTGTTTTTCTATGGTTTGCAAATACAAAAATGAGGTATTACTCAATATGACTGTATACTGTAACACTCAATATGACTGTTATTTAAACATAACTCCTACACCACACATGGAAAATGGCTAATAATGCCTGAAATAATGCATCTTTCGGAGTTTTACTGGAAACATATGCTTTTTTAAATCTTGCAAATGCAAAAAGTAGTTTTTTACTCAATATGACTATAATGTTCATTGAATCCTGAGATAATGCGAAAAAAGCAATAAAAATGTATTCAAACATAACTTCTAAACAACACATGCAAAATGGCTAATAATGCCTAGAGATATGTATTTTTGTTAGTAGTACTAGAAAAATAATCTTTTGTGAGGTTTCTAAAGACACAAGTTAGTTTTTTTATTCAATATAACAGTGTGACTGTCAACCTAAATATGAAAGGTTTATAATCATAACTCCAAAACCAAACATGAAATTTGTCTAAAAAAAGCCTGTATTATTGAATTTATGTGAGTTTGACCTGAATCAGGTATTTTGGAAAGGTTCAAAAATACAAAAATCAGGTTTTACTGGCCTCATATTGGTCAAACTCAAAATGTCAGTTTATGAAACATAACTCCAAAAATACACATGCAATATGTCTAATAATGCCTGAAGAAATGCATCTTTGAGAGTTTTCCTGAAAAAAAAACATTTGGTACCGTTTGCAAAAACAAAAATTTATGTTTTACTCAATTTGACCGTAATGTACTTAGAATCCTGAGATAATGCGAATAAAGCAATAAAAATGTATTCCAACATAATTCCTAATCCAAACGTGCAAAGAGTCTAAAAATGCCTGTGATATTGAATACATGTGAGTTTTACTAGATACAGTTGTTTTTCTATGGTTTGCAAATACAAAAATGAGGTATTACTCAATATGACTGTATACTGTAACACTCAATATGACAGTTATTTAAACATAACTCCTACACCACACATGGAAAATGGCTAATAATGCCTGAAATAATGCATCTTTGGGAGTTTTACACGAAACATATGCTTTTTTAAATCTTGCAAATGCAAAAAGTAGTTTTTACTCAATATGACTATAATGTTCTTAGAATCCTGAGATAATGCGAAAAAAGCAATAAAAATGTATTCAAACATAACTTCTAAACAACACATGCAAAATGGCTAATAATGCCTAAAGATATGTATTTTTGTTAGTAGTACTAGAAAAATGATCTTTTGTAAGGTTTCTAAAGACACAAGTTAGTTCTTTTATTCAATATAACAGTGTGACTGTCAACCTAAATATGAAAGGTTTATAATCATAACTCCAAAACCAAACATGAACTTTGTCTAAAAAAGCCTGTAATATTGAATTTATGTGAGTTTGACCTGAATCAGGTATTTTGGAAAGGTTCAAAAATACAAAAATCAGGTTTTACTGGCCTCATATTGGTCAAACTCAAAATGTCAGTTTATGAAACATAACTCCAAAAATACACATGCAATATGTCTAATAATGCCTGAAGAAATGCATCTTTGAGAGTTGTCCTGGAAAAAAAACATTTGGTACCGTTTGCAAAAACAAAAAGTAATGTTTTACTCAATTTGACAGTAATGTACTTAGAATCCTGAGATAATGCGAATAAAGCAATAAAAATGTATTCCAACATAATTCCTAATCCAAACGTGCAAAGTGTCTAAAAATGCCTGTGATATTGAATACATGTGAGTTTTACTAGATACAGTTGTTCTTCTATGGTTTGCAAATACAAAAATGAGGTATTACTCAATATGACTGTATACTGTAACACTCAATATGACAGTTATTTAAACATAACTCCTACACCACACATGGAAAATGGCTAATAATGCCTGAAATAATGCATCTTTGGGAGTTTTACACGAAACATATGCTTTTTTAAATCTTGCAAATGCAAAAAGTAGTTTTTTACTCAATATGACTATAATGTTCTTAGAATCCTGAGATAATGCGAAAAAAGCAATAAAAATGTATTCAAACATAACTTCTAAACAACACATGCAAAATGGCTAATAATGCCTAGAGATATGTATTTTTGTTAGTAGTACTAGAAAAATGATCTTTTGTAAGGTTTCTAAAGACACAAGTTAGTTTTTTTATTCAATATAACAGTGTGACTGTCAACCTAAATATGAAAGGTTTATAATCATAACTCCAAAACCAAACATGAAATTTGTCCAAAAAAGCCTGTATTATTGAATTTATGTGAGTTTGACCTGAATCAGGTATTTTGGAAAGGTTCAAAAATACAAAAATCAGGTTTTACTGGCCTCATATTGGTCAAACTCAAAATGTCAGTTTATGAAACATAACTCCAAAAACACACATGCAATATGTCTAATAATGCCTGAAGAAATGCATCTTTGAGAGTTTTCCTGAAAAAAAAACACATTTGGTACCGTTTGCAAAAACAAAAAGTAATGTTTTACTCAATTTGACAGTAATGTACTTAGAATCCTGAGATAATGCGAATAAAGCAATACAAATGTATTCCAACATAATTCCTAATCCAAACGTGCAAAGTGTCTAAAAATGCCTGTGATATTGAATACATGTGAGTTTTACTAGATACAGTTGTTTTTTATGGTTTGCAAATACAAAAATGAGGTATTACTCAATATGACTGTATACTGTAACACTCAATATGACAGTTATTTAAACATAACTCCTACACCACACATCGAAAATGGCTAATAATGCCTGAATTAATGCATCTTTGGGAGTTTTACTCGAAACATATGCTTTTTTATATCTTGCAAATGCAAAAAGTAGTTTTTTACTCAATATGACTATAATGTTCTTAGAATCCTGAGATAATGCGAAAAAAGCAATACAAATGTATTCAAACATAACTTCTAAACAACACATGCAAAATGGCTAATAATGCCTAGAGATATGTATTTTTGTTAGTAGTACTAGAAAAATGATCTTTTGTAAGGTTTCTAAAGACACAAGTTAGTTTTTTTATTCAATATAACAGTGTGACTGTCAACCTAAATATGAAAGGTTTATAATCATAACTCCAAAACCAAACATGAACTTTGTCTAAAAAAGCCTGTAATATTGAATTTATGTGAGTTTGACCTGAATCAGGTATTTTGGAAAGGTTCAAAAATACAAAAATCAGGTTTTACTGGCCTCATATTGGTCAAACTCAAAATGTCAGTTTATGAAACATAACTCCAAAAATACACATGCAATATGTCTAATAATGCCTGAAGAAATGCATCTTTGAGAGTTTTCCTGAAAAAAAAAACATTTGGTACCGTTTGCAAAAACAAAAAGTAATGTTTTACTCAATTTGACAGTAATGTACTTAGAATCCTGAGATAATGCGAATAAAGCAATAAAAATGTATTCCAACATGATTCCTAATCCAAACGTGCAACGTGTCTAAAAATGCCTGTGATATTGAATACATGTGAGTTTTACTAGATACAGTTGTTTTTCTATGGTTTGCAAATACAAAAATGAGGTATTACTCAATATGACTGTATACTGTAACACTCAATATGACTGTTATTTAAACATAACTCCTACACCACACATGGAAAATGGCTAATAATGCCTGAAATAATGCATCTTTCGGAGTTTTACTGGAAACATATGCTTTTTTAAATCTTGCAAATGCAAAAAGTAGTTTTTTACTCAATATGACTATAATGTTCTTAGAATCCTGAGATAATGCGAAAAAAGCAATAAAAATGTATTCAAACATAACTTCTAAACAACACATGCAAAATGGCTAATAATGCCTAGAGATATGTATTTTTGTTAGTAGTACTAGAAAAATAATCTTTTGTGAGGTTTCTAAAGACACAAGTTAGTTTTTTTATTCAATATAACAGTGTGACTGTCAACCTAAATATGAAAGGTTTATAATCATAACTCCAAAACCAAACATGAAATTTGTCTAAAAAAAGCCTGTATTATTGAATTTATGTGAGTTTGACCTGAATCAGGTATTTTGGAAAGGTTCAAAAATACAAAAATCAGGTTTTACTGGCCTCATATTGGTCAAACTCAAAATGTCAGTTTATGAAACATAACTCCAAAAATACACATGCAATATGTCTAATAATGCCTGAAGAAATGCATCTTTGAGAGTTTTCCTGAAAAAAAACATTTGGTACCGTTTGCAAAAACAAAAATTAATGTTTTACTCAATTTGACAGTAATGTACTTAGAATCCTGAGATAATGCGAATAAAGCAATAAAAATGTATTCCAACATAATTCCTAATCCAAACGTGCAAAGAGTCTAAAAATGCCTGTGATATTGAATACATGTGAGTTTTACTAGATACAGTTGTTTTTCTATGGTTTGCAAATACAAAAATGAGGTATTACTCAATATGACTGTATACTGTAACACTCAATATGACAGTTATTTAAACATAACTCCTACACCACACATGGAAAATGGATAATAATGCCTGAAATAATGCATCTTTGGGAGTTTTACACGAAACATATGCTTTTTTAAATCTTGCAAATGCAAAAAGTAGTTTTTACTCAATATGACTATAATGTTCTTAGAATCCTGAGATAATGCGAAAAAAGCAATAAAAATGTATTCAAACATAACTTCTAAACAACACATGCAAAATGGCTAATAATGCCTAAAGATATGTATTTTTGTTAGTAGTACTAGAAAAATGATCTTTTGTAAGGTTTCTAAAGACACACGTTAGTTTTTTTATTCAATATAACAGTGTGACTGTCAACCTAAATATGAAAGGTTTATAATCATAACTCCAAAACCAAACATGAAATTTGTCTAAAAAAGCCTGTAATATTGAATTTATGTGAGTTTGACCTGAATCAGGTATTTTGGAAAGGTTCAAAAATACAAAAATCAGGTTTTACTGGCCTCATATTGGTCAAACTCAAAATGTCAGTTTATGAAACATAACTCCAAAAATACACATGCAATATGTCTAATAATGCCTGAAGAAATGCATCTTTGAGAGTTGTCCTGGAAAAAAAACATTTGGTACCGTTTGCAAAAACAAAAAGTAATGTTTTACTCAATTTGACAGTAATGTACTTAGAATCCTGAGATAATGCGAATAAAGCAATAAAAATGTATTCCAACATAATTCCTAATCCAAACGTGCAAAGTGTCTAAAAATGCCTGTGATATTGAATACATGTGAGTTTTACTAGATACAGTTGTTCTTCTATGGTTTGCAAATACAAAAATGAGGTATTACTCAATATGACTGTATACTGTAACACTCAATATGACAGTTATTTAAACATAACTCCTACACCACACATGGAAAATGGCTAATAATGCCTGAAATAATGCATCTTTTGGAGTTTTACTGGAAACATATGCTTTTTTAAATCTTGCAAATGCAAAAAGTAGTTTTTTACTCAATATGACTATAATGTTCTTAGAATCCTGAGATAATGCGAAAAAAGCAATAAAAATGTATTCAAACATAACTTCTAAACAACACATGCAAAATGGCTAATAATGCCTAGAGATATGTATTTTTGTTAGTAGTACTAGAAAAATGATCTTTTGTAAGGTTTCTAAAGACACAAGTTAGTTTTTTTATTCAATATAACAGTGTGACTGTCAACCTAAATATGAAAGGTTTATAATCATAACTCCAAAACCAAACATGAAATTTGTCTAAAAAAGCCTGTAATATTTAATTTATATGAGTTTGACCTGAATCAGGTATTTTGGAAAGGTTCAAAAATACAAAAATCAGGTTTTACTGGCCTCATATTGGTCAAACTCAAAATGTCAGTTTATGAAACATAACTCCAAAAATACACATGCAATATGTCTAATAATGCCTGAAGAAATGCATCTTTGAGAGTTTTCCTGAAAAAAAAAACATTTGGTACCGTTTGCAAAAACAAAAAGTAATGTTTTACTCAATTTGACAGTAATGTACTTAGAATCCTGAGATAATGCAAATAAAGCAATAAAAATGTATTCCAACATAATTCCTAATCCAAACGTGCAAAGTGTCTAAAAATGCCTGTGATATTGAATACATGTGAGTTTTACTAGATACAGTTGTTTTTCTATGGTTTGCAAATACAAAAATGAGGTATTACTCAATATGACTGTATACTGTAACACTCAATATGACAGTTATTTAAACATAACTCCTACACCACACATGGAAAATGGCTAATAATGCCTGAAATAATGCATCTTTGGGAGTTTTACACGAAACATATGCTTTTTTAAATCTTGCAAATGCAAAAAGTAGTTTTTTACTCAATATGACTATAATGTTCTTAGAATCCTGAGATAATGCGAAAAAAAGCAATAAAAATGTATTCAAACATAACTTCTAAACAACACATGCAAAATGGCTAATAATGCCTAGAGATATGTATTTGTGTTAGTAGTACTAGAAAAATAATCTTTTGTGAGGTTTCTAAAGACACAAGTTAGTTTTTTTATTCAATATAACAGTGTGACTGTCAACCTAAATATGAAAGGTTTATAATCATAACTCCAAAACCAAACATGAAATGTGTCTAAAAAAGCCTGTAATATTGAATTTATGTGAGTTTGACCGGAATCAGGTATTTTGGAAAGGTTCAAAAATACAAAAATCAGGTTTTACTGGCCTTATATTGGTCAAACTCAAAATGTCAGTTTATGAAACATAACTCCAAAAATACACATAGAATATGTCTAATAATGCCTGAAGAAATGCATCTTTGAGAGTTTTCCTGAAAAAAAAACATTTGGTACCGTTTGCAAAAACAAAAAGTAATGTTTTACTCAATTTGACAGTAATGTACTTAGAATCCTGAGATAATGCGAATAAAGCAATAAAAATATATTCCAACATAATTCCTAATCCAAACGTGCAACGTGTCTAAAAATGCCTGTGATATTGAATACATGTGAGTTTTACTAGATACAGTTGTTTTTCTATGGTTTGCAAATACAAAAATGAGGTATTACTCAATATGACTGTATACTGTAACACTCAATATGACTGTTATTTAAACATAACTCCTACACCACACATGGAAAATGGCTAATAATGCCTGAAATAATGCATCTTTCGGAGTTTTACTGGAAACATATGCTTTTTTAAATCTTGCAAATGCAAAAAGTAGTTTTTTACTCAATATGACTATAATGTTCATTGAATCCTGAGATAATGCGAAAAAAGCAATAAAAATGTATTCAAACATAACTTCTAAACAACACATGCAAAATGGCTAATAATGCCTAGAGATATGTATTTTTGTTAGTAGTACTAGAAAAATAATCTTTTGTGAGGTTTCTAAAGACACAAGTTAGTTTTTTTATTCAATATAACAGTGTGACTGTCAACCTAAATATGAAAGGTTTATAATCATAACTCCAAAACCAAACATGAAATTTGTCTAAAAAAAGCCTGTATTATTGAATTTATGTGAGTTTGACCTGAATCAGGTATTTTGGAAAGGTTCAAAAATACAAAAATCAGGTTTTACTGGCCTCATATTGGTCAAACTCAAAATGTCAGTTTATGAAACATAACTCCAAAAATACACATGCAATATGTCTAATAATGCCTGAAGAAATGCATCTTTGAGAGTTTTCCTGAAAAAAAAACATTTGGTACCGTTTGCAAAAACAAAAATTTATGTTTTACTCAATTTGACCGTAATGTACTTAGAATCCTGAGATAATGCGAATAAAGCAATAAAAATGTATTCCAACATAATTCCTAATCCAAACGTGCAAAGAGTCTAAAAATGCCTGTGATATTGAATACATGTGAGTTTTACTAGATACAGTTGTTTTTCTATGGTTTGCAAATACAAAAATGAGGTATTACTCAATATGACTGTATACTGTAACACTCAATATGACAGTTATTTAAACATAACTCCTACACCACACATGGAAAATGGCTAATAATGCCTGAAATAATGCATCTTTGGGAGTTTTACACGAAACATATGCTTTTTTAAATCTTGCAAATGCAAAAAGTAGTTTTTACTCAATATGACTATAATGTTCTTAGAATCCTGAGATAATGCGAAAAAAGCAATAAAAATGTATTCAAACATAACTTCTAAACAACACATGCAAAATGGCTAATAATGCCTAAAGATATGTATTTTTGTTAGTAGTACTAGAAAAATGATCTTTTGTAAGGTTTCTAAAGACACAAGTTAGTTCTTTTATTCAATATAACAGTGTGACTGTCAACCTAAATATGAAAGGTTTATAATCATAACTCCAAAACCAAACATGAACTTTGTCTAAAAAAGCCTGTAATATTGAATTTATGTGAGTTTGACCTGAATCAGGTATTTTGGAAAGGTTCAAAAATACAAAAATCAGGTTTTACTGGCCTCATATTGGTCAAACTCAAAATGTCAGTTTATGAAACATAACTCCAAAAATACACATGCAATATGTCTAATAATGCCTGAAGAAATGCATCTTTGAGAGTTGTCCTGGAAAAAAAACATTTGGTACCGTTTGCAAAAACAAAAAGTAATGTTTTACTCAATTTGACAGTAATGTACTTAGAATCCTGAGATAATGCGAATAAAGCAATAAAAATGTATTCCAACATAATTCCTAATCCAAACGTGCAAAGTGTCTAAAAATGCCTGTGATATTGAATACATGTGAGTTTTACTAGATACAGTTGTTCTTCTATGGTTTGCAAATACAAAAATGAGGTATTACTCAATATGACTGTATACTGTAACACTCAATATGACAGTTATTTAAACATAACTCCTACACCACACATGGAAAATGGCTAATAATGCCTGAAATAATGCATCTTTTGGAGTTTTACTGGAAACATATGCTTTTTTAAATCTTGCAAATGCAAAAAGTAGTTTTTTACTCAATATGACTATAATGTTCTTAGAATCCTGAGATAATGCGAAAAAAGCAATAAAAATGTATTCAAACATAACTTCTAAACAACACATGCAAAATGGCTAATAATGCCTAGAGATATGTATTTTTGTTAGTAGTACTAGAAAAATGATCTTTTGTAAGGTTTCTAAAGACACAAGTTAGTTTTTTTATTCAATATAACAGTGTGACTGTCAACCTAAATATGAAAGGTTTATAATCATAACTCCAAAACCAAACATGAAATTTGTCTAAAAAAGCCTGTAATATTGAATTTATATGAGTTTGACCTGAATCAGGTATTTTGGAAAGGTTCAAAAATACAAAAATCAGGTTTTACTGGCCTCATATTGGTCAAACTCAAAATGTCAGTTTATGAAACATAACTCCAAAAATACACATGCAATATGTCTAATAATGCCTGAAGAAATGCATCTTTGAGAGTTTTCCTGAAAAAAAAAACATTTGGTACCGTTTGCAAAAACAAAAAGTAATGTTTTACTCAATTTGACAGTAATGTACTTAGAATCCTGAGATAATGCAAATAAAGCAATAAAAATGTATTCCAACATAATTCCTAATCCAAACGTGCAAAGTGTCTAAAAATGCCTGTGATATTGAATACATGTGAGTTTTACTAGATACAGTTGTTTTTCTATGGTTTGCAAATACAAAAATGAGGTATTACTCAATATGACTGTATACTGTAACACTCAATATGACAGTTATTTAAACATAACTCCTACACCACACATGGAAAATGGCTAATAATGCCTGAAATAATGCACCTTTGGGAGTTTTACACGAAACATATGCTTTTTTAAATCTTGCAAATGCAAAAAGTAGTTTTTTACTCAATATGACTATAATGTTCTTAGAATCCTGAGATAATGCGAAAAAAAGCAATAAAAATGTATTCAAACATAACTTCTAAACAACACATGCAAAATGGCTAATAATGCCTAGAGATATGTATTTGTGTTAGTAGTACTAGAAAAATAATCTTTTGTGAGGTTTCTAAAGACACAAGTTAGTTTTTTTATTCAATATAACAGTGTGACTGTCAACCTAAATATGAAAGGTTTATAATCATAACTCCAAAACCAAACATGAAATGTGTCTAAAAAAGCCTGTAATATTGAATTTATGTGAGTTTGACCGGAATCAGGTATTTTGGAAAGGTTCAAAAATACAAAAATCAGGTTTTACTGGCCTTATATTGGTCAAACTCAAAATGTCAGTTTATGAAACATAACTCCAAAAATACACATAGAATATGTCTAATAATGCCTGAAGAAATGCATCTTTGAGAGTTTTCCTGAAAAAAAAACATTTGGTAACGTTTGCAAAAACAAAAAGTAATGTTTTACTCAATTTGACAGTAATGTACTTAGAATCCTGAGATAATGCGAATAAAGCAATAAAAATGTATTCCAACATAATTCCTAATCCAAACGTGCAAAGAGTCTAAAAATGCCTGTGATATTGAATACATGTGAGTTTTACTAGATACAGTTGTTTTTCTATGGTTTGAAAATACAAAAATGAGGTATTACTCAATATGACTGTATACTGTAACACTCAATATGACAGTTATTTAAACATAACTCCTACACCACACATGGAAAATGGCTAATAATGCCTGAAATAATGCATCTTTGGGAGTTTTACACGAAACATATGCTTTTTTAAATCTTGCAAATGCAAAAAGTAGTTTTTTACTCAATATGACTATAATGTTCTTAGAATCCTGAGATAATGCGAAAAAAGCAATAAAAATGTATTCAAACATAACTTCTAAACAACACATGCAAAATGGCTAATAATGCCTAGAGATATGTATTTTTGTTAGTAGTACTAGAAAAATGATCTTTTGTAAGGTTTCTAAAGACACAAGTTAGTTTTTTTATTCAATATAACAGAGTGACTGTCAACCTAAATATGAAAGGTTTATAATCATAACTCCAAAACCAAACATGAACTTTGTCTAAAAAAGCCTGTAATATTGAATTTATGTGAGTTTGACCTGAATCAGGTATTTTGGAAAGGTTCAAAAATACAAAAATCAGGTTTTACTGGCCTCATATTGGTCAAACTCAAAATGTCAGTTTATGAAACATAACTCCAAAAATACACATGCAATATGTCTAATAATGCCTGAAGAAATGCATCTTTGAGAGTTTTCCTGAAAAAAAAAACACATTTGGTACCGTTTGCAAAAACAAAAAGTAATGTTTTACTCAATTTGACAGTAATGTACTTAGAATCCTGAGATAATGCGAATAAAGCAATAAAAATGTATTCCAACATAATTCCTAATCCAAACGTGCAAAGTGTCTAAAAATGCCTGTGATATTGAATACATGTGAGTTTTACTAGATACAGCTGTTTTTCTATGGTTTGCAAATACAAAAATGAGGTATTACTCAATATGACTGTATACTGTAACACTCAATATGACAGTTATTTAAACATAACTCCTACACCACACATGGAAAATGGCTAATAATGCCTGAAATAATGCATCTTTGGGAGTTTTACTGGAAACATATGCTTTTTTAAATCTTGCAAATGCAAAAAGTAGTTTTTTACTCAATATGACTATAATGTTCTTAGAATCCTGAGATAATGCGAAAAAAGCAATAAAAATGTATTCAAACATAACTTCTAAACAACACATGCAAAATGGCTAATAATGCCTAGAGATATGTATTTTTGTTAGTAGTACTACAAAAATGATCTTTTGTAAGGTTTCTAAAGACACAAGTTAGTTTTTTTATTCAATATAACAGTGTGACTGTCAACCTAAATATGAAAGGTTTATAATCATAACTCCAAAACCAAACATGAACTTTGTCTAAAAAAGCCTGTAATATTGAATTTATGTGAGTTTGACCTGAATCAGGTATTTTGGAAAGGTTCAAAAATACAAAAATCAGGTTTTACTGGCCTCATATTGGTCAAACTCAAAATGTCAGTTTATGAAACATAACTCCAAAAATACACATGCAATATGTCTAATAATGCCTGAAGAAATGCAACTTTGAGAGTTTTCCTGAAAAAAAAACATTTGGTACCGTTTGCAAAAACAAAAAGTAATGTTTTACTCAATTTGACAGTAATGTACTTAGAATCCTGAGATAATGCGAATAAAGCAATAAAAATGTATTCCAACATAATTCCTAATCCAAACGTGCAAAGTGTCTAAAAATGCCTATGATATTGAATACATGTGAGTTTTACTAGATACAGTTGTTTTTCAATGGTTTGCAAATACAAAAATGAGGTATTACTCAATATGACTGTATACTGTAACACTCAATATGACAGTTATTTAAACATAACTCCTACACCACACATGGAAAATGGCTTATAATGCCTGAAATAATGCATCTTTCGGAGTTTTACTGGAAACATATGCTTTTTTAAATCTTGCAATTGGAAAAATTAGTTTTTTACTCAATATGACTATAATGTTCTTAGAATCCTGAGATAATGCGAAAAAAGCAATAAAAATTTATTCAAACATAACTTCTAAACAACACATGCAAAATGGCTAATAATGCCTAGAGATATGTATTTTTGTTAGTAGTACTAGAAAAATTATCTTTTGTAAGGTTTCTAAAGACACAAGTTAGTTTTTTTATTCAATATAACAGAGTGACTGTCAACCTAAATATGAAAGGTTTATAATCATAACTCCAAAACCAAACATGAACTTTGTCTAAAAAAGCCTGTAATATTGAATTTATGTGAGTTTGACCTGAATCAGGTATTTTGGAAAGGTTCAAAAATACAAAAATCAGGTTTTACTGGCCTCATATTGGTCAAACTCAAAATGTCATTTTATGAAACATAACTCCAAAAATACACATGCAATATGTCTAATAATGCCTGAAGAAATGCATCGTTGAGAGTTTTCCTGAAAAAAAAAACATTTGGTACCGTTTGCAAAAACAAAAAGTAATGTTTTACTCAATTTGACAGTAATGTACTTAGAATCCTGAGATAATGCGAATAAAGCAATAAAAATGTATTCCAACATAATTCCTAATCCAAACGTGCAAAGTGTCTAAAAATGCCTGTGATATTGAATACATGTGAGTTTTACTAGATACAGCTGTTTTTCTATGGTTTGCAAATACAAAAATGAGGTATTACTCAATATGACTGTATACTGTAACACTCAATATGACAGTTATTTAAACATAACTCCTACACCACACATGGAAAATGGCTAATAATGCCTGAAATAATGCATCTTTGGGAGTTTTACACGAAACATATGCTTTTTTAAATCTTGCAAATGCAAAAAGTAGTTTTTTACTCAATATGACTATAATGTTCTTAGAATCCTGAGATAATGCGAAAAAGCAATAAAAATGTATTCAAACATAACTTCTAAACAACACATGCAAAATAGCTAATAATGCCTAGAGATATGTATTTTTGTTAGTAGTACTAGAAAAATGATCTTTTGTGAGGTTTCTAAAGACACAAGTTAGTTTTTTTATTCAATATAACAGTGTGACTGTCAACCTAAATATGAAAGGTTTATAATCATAACTCCAAAACCAAACATGAACTTTGTCTAAAAAAGCCTGTAATATTGAATTTATGTGAGTTTGACCTGAATCAGGTATTTTGGAAAGGTTCCAAAATACAAAAATCAGGTTTTACTGGCCTCATATTGGTCAAACTCAAAATGTCAGTTTATGAAACATAACTCCAAAAATACACATGCAATATGTCTAATAATGTCTGAAGAAATGCATCTTTGAGAGATGTCCTGAAAAAAAACATTTGGTACCGTTTGCAAAAACAAAAAGTAATGTTTTACTCAATTTGACAGTAATGTACTTAGAATCCTGAGATAATGCGAATAAAGCAATAAAAATGTATTCCAACATAATTCCTAATCCAAACGTGCAAAGAGTCAAAAAATGCCTGTGATATTGAATACATGTGAGTTTTACTACATACAGTTGTTTTTCTATGGTTTGCAAATACAAAAATGAGGTTTTACTCAATATGACTGTATACTGTAACACTCAATATGACAGTTATTTAAACATAACTCCTACACCACACATGGAAAATGGCTAATAATGCCTGAAATAATGCATCTTTCGGAGTTTTACTGGAAACATATGCTTTTTTAAATCTTGCAATTGCAAAAAGTAGTTTTTTACTCAATATGACTATAATGTTCTTAGAATCCTGAGATAATGCGAAAAAAGCAATAAAAATGTATTCAAACATAACTTCTAAACAACACATGCAAAATGGCTAATAATGCCTAGAGATATGTATTTTTGTTAGTAGTACTAGAAAAATGATCTTTTGTGAGGTTTCTAAAGACACAAGTTAGTTTTTTTATTCAATATAACAGTGTGACTGTCAACCTAAATATGAAAGGTTTATAATCATAACTCCAAAACCAAACATGAACTTTGTCTAAAAAAGCTTGTAATATTGAATTTATGTGAGTTTGACCTGAATCAGGTATTTTGGAAAGGTTCAAAAATACAAAAATCAGGTTTTACTGGCCTCATATTGGTCAAACTCAAAATGTCAGTTTATGAAACATAACTCCAAAAATACACATGCAATATGTCTAATAATGCCTGAAGAAATGCAACTTTGAGAGTTTTCCTGAAAAAAAAACATTTGGTACCGTTTGCAAAAACAAAAAGTAATGTTTTACTCAATTTGACAGTAATGTACTTGGAATCCTGAGATAATGCGAATAAAGCAATAAAAATGTATTCCAACATAATTCCTAATCCAAACGTGCAAAGAGTCAAAAAATGCCTGTGATATTGAATACATGTGAGTTTTACTAGATACAGTTGTTTTTCTATGGTTTGCAAATACAAAAATGAGGTTTTACTCAATATGACTGTATACTGTAACACTCAATATGACAGTTATTTAAACATAACTCCTACACCACACATGGAAAATGGCTAATAATGCCTGAAATAATGCATCTTTCGGAGTTTTACTGGAAACATATGCTTTTTTAAATCTTGCAATTGCAAAAAGTAGTTTTTTACTCAATATGACTATAATGTTCTTAGAATCCTGAGATAATGCGAAAAAAGCAATAAAAATGTATTCAAACATAACTTCTAAACAACACATGCAAAATGGCTAATAATGCCTAGAGATATGTATTTTTGTTAGTAGTACTAGAAAAATGATCTTTTGTGAGGTTTCTAAAGACACAAGTTAGTTTTTTTATTCAACATAACAGTGTGACTGTCAACCTAAATATGAAAGGTTTATAATCATAACTCCAAAACCAAACATGAACTTTGTCTAAAAAAGCTTGTAATATTGAATTTATGTGAGTTTGACCTGAATCAGGTATTTTGGAAAGGTTCAAAAATACAAAAATCAGGTTTTACTGGCCTCATATTGGTCAAACTCAAAATGTCAGTTTATGAAACATAACTCCAAAAATACACATGCAATATGTCTAATAATGCCTGAAGAAATGCAACTTTGAGAGTTTTCCTGAAAAAAAAACATTTGGTACCGTTTGCAAAAACAAAAAGTAATGTTTTACTCAATTTGACAGTAATGTACTTGGAATCCTGAGATAATGCGAATAAAGCAATAAAAATGTATTCCAACATAATTCCTAATCCAAACGTGCAAAGTGTCTAAAAATGCCTGTGATATTGAATACATGTGAGTTTTACTAGATACAGTTGTTTTTCTATGGTTTGCAAATACAAAAATGAGGTATTACTCAATATGACTGTATACTGTAACACTCAATATGACAGTTATTTAAACATAACTCCTACACCACACATGGAAAATGGCTTATAATGCCTGAAATAATGCATCTTTCGGAGTTTTACTGGAAACATATGCTTTTTTAAATCTTGCAATTGCAAAAAGTAGTTTTTTACTCAATATGACTATAATGTTCTTAGAATCCTGAGATAATGCGAAAAAAGCAATAAAAATGTATTCAAACATAACTTCTAAACAACACATGCAAAATGGCTAATAATGCCTAGAGATATGTATTTTTGTTAGTACTAGAAAAATGATCTTTTGTGAGGTTTCTAAAGACACAAGTTAGTTTTTTTATTCAATATAACAGTGTGACTGTCAACCTAAATATGAAAGGTTTATAATCATAACTCCAAAACCAAACATGAACTTTGTCTAAAAAAGCCTGTAATATTGAATTTATGTGAGTTTGACCTGAATCAGGTATTTTGGAAAGGTTCAAAAATACAAAAATCAGGTTTTACTGGCCTCATATTGGTCAAACTCAAAATGTCAGTTTATGAAACATAACTCCAAAAATACACATGCAATATGTCTAATAATGCCTGAAGAAATGCATCGTTGAGAGTTTTCCTGAAAAAAAAACCATTTGGTACCGTTTGCAAAAACAAAAAGTAATGTTTTACTCAATTTGACAGTAATGTACTTAGAATCCTGAGATAATGCGAATAAAGCAATAAAAATGTATTCCAACATAATTCCTAATCCAAACGTGCAAAGTGTCTAAAAATGCCTGTGATATTGAATACATGTGAGTTTTACTAGATACAGCTGTTTTTCTATGGTTTGCAAATACAAAAATGAGGTATTACTCAATATGACTGTATACTGTAACACTCAATATGACAGTTATTTAAACATAACTCCTACACCACACATGGAAAATGGCTAATAATGCCTGAAATAATGCATCTTTGGGAGTTTTACACGAAACATATGCTTTTTTAAATCTTGCAAATGCAAAAAGTAGTTTTTTACTCAATATGACTATAATGTTCTTAGAATCCTGAGATAATGCAAAAAAAGCAATAAAAATGTATTCAAACATAACTTCTAAACAACACATGGAAAAATGGCTAATAATGCCTAGAGATATGTATTTTTGTTAGTAGTACTAGAAAAATGATCTTTTGTGAGGTTTCTAAAGACACAAGTTAGTTTTTTTATTCAATATAACAGTGTGACTGTCAACCTAAATATGAAAGGTTTATAATCATAACTCCAAAACCAAACATGAACTTTGTCTAAAAAAGCCTGTAATATTGAATTTATGTGAGTTTGACCTGAATCAGGTATTTTGGAAAGGTTCCAAAATACAAAAATCAGGTTTTACTGGCCTCATATTGGTCAAACTCAAAATGTCAGTTTATGAAACATAACTCCAAAAATACACATGCAATATGTCTAATAATGCCTGAAGAAATGCATCTTTGAGAGTTGTCCTGAAAAAAAACATTTGGTACCGTTTGCAAAAACAAAAAGTAATGTTTTACTCAATTTGACAGTAATGTACTTAGAATCCTGAGATAATGCGAATAAAGCAATAAAAATGTATTCCAACATAATTCCTAATCCAAACGTGCAAAGAGTCAAAAAATGCCTGTGATATTGAATACATGTGAGTTTTACTAGATACAGTTGTTTTTCTATGGTTTTCAAATACAAAAATGAGGTATTACTCAATATGACTGTATACTGTAACACTCAATATGACAGTTATTTAAACATAACTCCTACACCACACATGGAAAATGGCTAATAATGCCTGAAATAATGCATCTTTTGGAGTTTTACTGGAAACATATGCTTTTTTAAATCTTGCAATTGCAAAAAGTAGTTTTTTACTCAATATGACTATAATGTTCTTAGAATCCTGAGATAATGCGAAAAAAGCAATAAAAATGTATTCAAACATAACTTCTAAACAACACATGCAAAATGGCTAATAATGCCTAGAGATATGTATTTTTGTTAGTAGTACTAGAAAAATGATCTTTTGTGAGGTTTCTAAAGACACAAGTTAGTTTTTTTATTCAATATAACAGTGTGACTGTCAACCTAAATATGAAAGGTTTATAATCATAACTCCAAAACCAAACATGAACTTTGTCTAAAAAAGCCTGTAATATTGAATTTATGTGAGTTTGACCTGAATCAGGTATTTTGGAAAGGTTCCAAAATACAAAAATCAGGTTTTACTGGCCTCATATTGGTCAAACTCAAAATGTCAGTTTATGAAACATAACTCCAAAAATACACATGCAATATGTCTAATAATGCCTGAAGAAATGCATCGTTGAGAGTTTTCCTGAAAAAAAAAAAACATTTGGTACCGTTTGCAAAAACAAAAAGTAATGTTTTACTCAATTTGACAGTAATGTACTTAGAATCCTGAGATAATGCGAATAAAGCAATAAAAATGTATTCCAACATAATTCCTAATCCAAACGTGCAAAGTGTCTAAAAATGCCTGTGATATTGAATACATGTGAGTTTTACTAGATACAGCTGTTTTTCTATGGTTTGCAAATACAAAAATGAGGTATTACTCAATATGACTGTATACTGTAACACTCAATATGACAGTTATTTAAACATAACTCCTACACCACACATGGAAAATGGCTAATAATGCCTGAAATAATGCATCTTTGGGAGTTTTACACGAAACATATGCTTTTTTAAATCTTGCAAATGCAAAAAGTAGTTTTTTACTCAATATGACTATAATGTTCTTAGAATCCTGAGATAATGCGAAAAATGCAATAAAAATGTATTCAAACATAACTTCTAAACAACACATGCAAAATGGCTAATAATGCCTAGAGATATGTATTTTTGTTAGTAGTACTAGAAAAATGATCTTTTGTGAGGTTTCTAAAGACACAAGTTAGTTTTTTTATTCAATATAACAGTGTGACTGTCAACCTAAATATGAAAGGTTTATAATCATAACTCCAAAACCAAACATGAACTTTGTCTAAAAAAGCCTGTAATATTGAATTTATGTGAGTTTGACCTGAATCAGGTATTTTGGAAAGGTTCCAAAATACAAAAATCAGGTTTTACTGGCCTCATATTGGTCAAACTCAAAATGTCAGTTTATGAAACATAACTCCAAAAATACACATGCAATATGTCTAATAATGCCTGAAGAAATGCATCTTTGAGAGTTTTCCTGAAAAAAAAACACATTTGGTACCGTTTGCAAAAACAAAAAGTAATGTTTTACTCAATTTGACAGTAATGTACTTAGAATCCTGAGATAATGCGAATAAAGCAATACAAATGTATTCCAACATAATTCCTAATCCAAACGTGCAAAGAGTCAAAAAATGCCTGTGATATTGAATACATGTGAGTTTTACTAGATACAGTTGTTTTTCTATGGTTTGCAAATACAAAAATGAGGTATTACTCAATATGACTGTATACTGTAACACTCAATATGACAGTTATTTAAACATAACTCCTACACCACACATGGAAAATGGCTAATAATGCCTGAAATAATGCATCTTTTGGAGTTTTACTGGAAACATATGCTTTTTTAAATCTTGCAATTGCAAAAAGTAGTTTTTTACTCAATATGACTATAATGTTCTTAGAATCCTGAGATAATGCGAAAAAAGCAATAAAAATGTATTCAAACATAACTTCTAAACAACACATGCAAAATGGCTAATAATGCCTAGAGATATGTATTTTTGTTAGTAGTACTAGAAAAATGATCTTTTGTGAGGTTTCTAAAGACACAAGTTAGTTTTTTTATTCAATATAACAGTGTGACTGTCAACCTAAATATGAAAGGTTTATAATCATAACTCCAAAACCAAACATGAACTTTGTCTAAAAAAGCCTGTAATATTGAATTTATGTGAGTTTGACCTGAATCAGGTTTTTTGGAAAGGTTCAAAAATACAAAAATCAGGTTTTACTGGCCTCATATTGGTCAAACTCAAAATGTCAGTTTATGAAACATAACTCCAAAAATACACATGCAATATGTCTAATAATGCCTGAAGAAATGCATCGTTGAAAGTTTTCCTGAAAAAAAACCATTTGGTACCGTTTGCAAAAACAAAAAGTAATGTTTTACTCAATTTGACAGTAATGTACTTAGAATCCTGAGATAATGCGAATAAAGCAATAAAAATGTATTCCAACATAATTCCTAATCCAAACGTGCAAAGTGTCTAAAAATGCCTGTGATATTGAATACATGTGAGTTTTACTAGATACAGCTGTTTTTCTATGGTTTGCAAATACAAAAATGGGGTATTACTCAATATGACTGTATACTGTAACACTCAATATGACAGTTATTTAAACATAACTCCTACACCACACATGGAAAATGGCTAATAATGCCTGAAATAATGCATCTTTCGGAGTTTTACTGGAAACATATGCTTTTTTAAATCTTGCAATTGCAAAAAGTAGTTTTTTACTCAATATGACTATAATGTTCTTAGAATCCTGAGATAATGCGAAAAAAGCAATAAAAATGTATTCAAACATAACTTCTAAACAACACATGCAAAATGGCTAATAATGCCTAGAGATATGTATTTTTGTTAGTAGTACTAGAAAAATGATCTTTTGTGAGGTTTCTAAAGACACAAGTTAGTTTTTTTATTCAATATAACAGTGTGACTGTCAACCTAAATATGAAAGGTTTATAATCATAACTCCAAAACCAAACATGAACTTTGTCTAAAAAAGCCTGTAATATTGAATTTATGTGAGTTTGACCTGAATCAGGTATTTTGGAAAGGTTCAAAAATACAAAAATCAGGTTTTACTGGCCTCATATTGGTCAAACTCAAAATGTCAGTTTATGAAACATAACTCCAAAAATACACATGCAATATGTCTAATAATGCCTGAAGAAATGCATCGTTGAGAGTTTTCCTGAAAAAAAAACCATTTGGTACCGTTTGCAAAAACAAAAAGTAATGTTTTACTCAATTTGACAGTAATGTACTTAGAATCCTGAGATAATGCGAATAAAGCAATAAAAATGTATTCCAACATAATTCCTAATCCAAACGTGCAAAGTGTCTAAAAATGCCTGTGATATTGAATACATGTGAGTTTTACTAGATACAGCTGTTTTTCTATGGTTTGCAAATACAAAAATGAGGTATTACTCAATATGACTGTATACTGTAACACTCAATATGACAGTTATTTAAACATAACTCCTACACCACACATGGAAAATGGCTAATAATGCCTGAAATAATGCATCTTTGGGAGTTTTACACGAAACATATGCTTTTTTAAATCTTGCAAATGCAAAAAGTAGTTTTTTACTCAATATGACTATAATGTTCTTAGAATCCTGAGATAATGCGAAAAAAGCAATAAAAATGTATTCAAACATAACTTCTAAACAACACATGCAAAATGGCTAATAATGCCTAGAGATATGTATTTTTGTTAGTAGTACTAGAAAAATGATCTTTTGTGAGGTTTCTAAAGACACAAGTTAGTTTTTTTATTCAATATAACAGTGTGACTGTCAACCTAAATATGAAAGGTTTATAATCATAACTCCAAAACCAAACATGAACTTTGTCTAAAAAAGCCTGTAATATTGAATTTATGTGAGTTTGACCTGAATCAGGTATTTTGGAAAGGTTCCAAAATACAAAAATCAGGTTTTACTGGCCTCATATTGGTCAAACTCAAAATGTCAGTTTATGAAACATAACTCCAAAAATACACATGCAATATGTCTAATAATGCCTGAAGAAATGCATCTTTGAGAGTTGTCCTGAAAAAAAACATTTGGTACCGTTTGCAAAAACAAAAAGTAATGTTTTACTCAATTTGACAGTAATGTACTTAGAATCCTGAGATAATGCGAATAAAGCAATAAAAATGTATTCCAACATAATTCCTAATCCAAACGTGCAAAGAGTCAAAAAATGCCTGTGATATTGAATACATGTGAGTTTTACTAGATACAGTTGTTTTTCTATGGTTTGCAAATACAAAAATGAGGTATTACTCAATATGACTGTATACTGTAACACTCAATATGACAGTTATTTAAACATAACTCCTACACCACACATGGAAAATGGCTAATAATGCCTGAAATAATGCATCTTTCGGAGTTTTACTGGAAACATATGCTTTTTTAAATCTTGCAATTGCAAAAAGTAGTTTTTTACTCAATATGACTATAATGTTCTTAGAATCCTGAGATAATGCGAAAAAAGCAATAAAAATGTATTCAAACATAACTTCTAAACAACACATGCAAAATGGCTAATAATGCCTAGAGATATGTATTTTTGTTAGTAGTACTAGAAAAATGATCTTTTGTGAGGTTTCTAAAGACACAAGTTAGTTTTTTTATTCAATATAACAGTGTGACTGTCAACCTAAATATGAAAGGTTTATAATCATAACTCCAAAACCAAACATGAACTTTGTCTAAAAAAGCCTGTAATATTGAATTTATGTGAGTTTGACCTGAATCAGGTATTTTGGAAAGGTTCAAAAATACAAAAATCAGGTTTTACTGGCCTCATATTGGTCAAACTCAAAATGTCAGTTTATGAAACATAACTCCAAAAATACACATGCAATATGTCTAATAATGCCTGAAGAAATGCAACTTTGAGAGTTTTCCTGAAAAAAAAAACATTTGGTACCGTTTGCAAAAACAAAAAGTAATGTTTTACTCAATTTGACAGTAATGTACTTAGAATCCTGAGATAATGCGAATAAAGCAATAAAAATGTATTCCAACATAATTCCTAATCCAAACGTGCAAAGTGTCTAAAAATGCCTGTGATATTGAATACATGTGAGTTTTACTAGATACAGTTGTTTTTCAATGGTTTGCAAATACAAAAATGAGGTATTACTCAATATGACTGTATACTGTAACACTCAATATGACAGTTATTTAAACATAACTCCTACACCACACATGGAAAATGGCTTATAATGCCTGAAATAATGCATCTTTCGGAGTTTTACTGGAAACATATGCTTTTTTAAATCTTGCAATTGGAAAAATTAGTTTTTTACTCAATATGACTATAATGTTCTTAGAATCCTGAGATAATGCGAAAAAAGCAATAAAAATTTATTCAAACATAACTTCTAAACAACACATGCAAAATGGCTAATAATGCCTAGAGATATGTATTTTTGTTAGTAGTACTAGAAAAATTATCTTTTGTAAGGTTTCTAAAGACACAAGTTAGTTTTTTTATTCAATATAACAGAGTGACTGTCAACCTAAATATGAAAGGTTTATAATCATAACTCCAAAACCAAACATGAACTTTGTCTAAAAAAGCCTGTAATATTGAATTTATGTGAGTTTGACCTGAATCAGGTATTTTGGAAAGGTTCAAAAATACAAAAATCAGGTTTTACTGGCCTCATATTGGTCAAACTCAAAATGTCAGTTTATGAAACATAACTCCAAAAATACACATGCAATATGTCTAATAATGCCTGAAGAAATGCATCGTTGAGAGTTTTCCTGAAAAAAAACCATTTGGTACCGTTTGCAAAAACAAAAAGTAATGTTTTACTCAATTTGACAGTAATGTACTTAGAATCCTGAGATAATGCGAATAAAGCAATAAAAATGTATTCCAACATAATTCCTAATCCAAACGTGCAAAGTGTCTAAAAATGCCTGTGATATTGAATACATGTGAGTTTTACTAGATACAGCTGTTTTTCTATGGTTTGCAAATACGAAAATGAGGTATTACTCAATATGACTGTATACTGTAACACTCAATATGACAGTTATTTAAACATAACTCCTACACCACACATGGAAAATGGCTAATAATGCCTGAAATAATGCATCTTTGGGAGTTTTACACGAAACATATGCTTTTTTAAATCTTGCAAATGCAAAAAGTAGTTTTTTACTCAATATGACTATAATGTTCTTAGAATCCTGAGATAATGCGAAAAAGCAATAAAAATGTATTCAAACATAACTTCTAAACAACACATGCAAAATGGCTAATAATGCCTAGAGATATGTATTTTTGTTAGTAGTACTAGAAAAATGATCTTTTGTGAGGTTTCTAAAGACACAAGTTAGTTTTTTTATTCAATATAACAGTGTGACTGTCAACCTAAATATGAAAGGTTTATAATCATAACTCCAAAACCAAACATGAACTTTGTCTAAAAAAGCCTGTAATATTGAATTTATGTGAGTTTGACCTGAATCAGGTATTTTGGAAAGGTTCCAAAATACAAAAATCAGGTTTTACTGGCCTCATATTGGTCAAACTCAAAATGTCAGTTTATGAAACATAACTCCAAAAATACACATGCAATATGTCTAATAATGCCTGAAGAAATGCATCTTTGAGAGATGTCCTGAAAAAAAACATTTGGTACCGTTTGCAAAAACAAAAAGTAATGTTTCACTCAATTTGACAGTAATGTACTTAGAATCCTGAGATAATGCGAATAAAGCAATAAAAATGTATTCCAACATAATTCCTAATCCAAACGTGCAAAGAGTCAAAAAATGCCTGTGATATTGAATACATGTGAGTTTTACTACATACAGTTGTTTTTCTATGGTTTGCAAATACAAAAATGAGGTTTTACTCAATATGACTGTATACTGTAACACTCAATATGACAGTTATTTAAACATAACTCCTACACCACACATGGAAAATGGCTAATAATGCCTGAAATAATGCATCTTTCGGAGTTTTACTGGAAACATATGCTTTTTTAAATCTTGCAATTGCAAAAAGTAGTTTTTTACTCAATATGACTATAATGTTCTTAGAATCCTGAGATAATGCGAAAAAAGCAATAAAAATGTATTCAAACATAACTTCTAAACAACACATGCAAAATGGCTAATAATGCCTAGAGATATGTATTTTTGTTAGTAGTACTAGAAAAATGATCTTTTGTGAGGTTTCTAAAGACACAAGTTAGTTTTTTTATTCAATATAACAGTGTGACTGTCAACCTAAATATGAAAGGTTTATAATCATAACTCCAAAACCAAACATGAACTTTGTCTAAAAAAGCTTGTAATATTGAATTTATGTGAGTTTGACCTGAATCAGGTATTTTGGAAAGGTTCAAAAATACAAAAATCAGGTTTTACTGGCCTCATATTGGTCAAACTCAAAATGTCAGTTTATGAAACATAACTCCAAAAATACACATGCAATATGTCTAATAATGCCTGAAGAAATGCAACTTTGAGAGTTTTCCTGAAAAAAAAACATTTGGTACCGTTTGCAAAAACAAAAAGTAATGTTTTACTCAATTTGACAGTAATGTACTTGGAATCCTGAGATAATGCGAATAAAGCAATAAAAATGTATTCCAACATAATTCCTAATCCAAACGTGCAAAGAGTCAAAAAATGCCTGTGATATTGAATACATGTGAGTTTTACTAGATACAGTTGTTTTTCTATGGTTTGCAAATACAAAAATGAGGTTTTACTCAATATGACTGTATACTGTAACACTCAATATGACAGTTATTTAAACATAACTCCTACACCACACATGGAAAATGGCTAATAATGCCTGAAATAATGCATCTTTCGGAGTTTTACTGGAAACATATGCTTTTTTAAATCTTGCAATTGCAAAAAGTAGTTTTTTACTCAATATGACTATAATGTTCTTAGAATCCTGAGATAATGCGAAAAAAGCAATAAAAATGTATTCAAACATAACTTCTAAACAACACATGCAAAATGGCTAATAATGCCTAGAGATATGTATTTTTGTTAGTAGTACTAGAAAAATGATCTTTTGTGAGGTTTCTAAAGACACAAGTTAGTTTTTTTATTCAATATAACAGTGTGACTGTCAACCTAAATATGAAAGGTTTATAATCATAACTCCAAAACCAAACATGAACTTTGTCTAAAAAAGCTTGTAATATTGAATTTATGTGAGTTTGACCTGAATCAGGTATTTTGGAAAGGTTCAAAAATACAAAAATCAGGTTTTACTGGCCTCATATTGGTCAAACTCAAAATGTCAGTTTATGAAACATAACTCCAAAAATACACATGCAATATGTCTAATAATGCCTGAAGAAATGCAACTTTGAGAGTTTTCCTGAAAAAAAAACATTTGGTACCGTTTGCAAAAACAAAAAGTAATGTTTTACTCAATTTGACAGTAATGTACTTGGAATCCTGAGATAATGCGAATAAAGCAATAAAAATGTATTCCAACATAATTCCTAATCCAAACGTGCAAAGTGTCTAAAAATGCCTGTGATATTGAATACATGTGAGTTTTACTAGATACAGTTGTTTTTCTATGGTTTGCAAATACAAAAATGAGGTATTACTCAATATGACTGTATACTGTAACACTCAATATGACAGTTATTTAAACATAACTCCTACACCACACATGGAAAATGGCTAATAATGCCTGAAATAATGCATCTTTCGGAGTTTTACTGGAAACATATGCTTTTTTAAATCTTGCAATTGCAAAAAGTAGTTTTTTACTCAATATGACTATAATGTTCTTAGAATCCTGAGATAATGCGAAAAAAGCAATAAAAATGTATTCAAACATAACTTCTAAACAACACATGCAAAATGGCTAATAATGCCTAGAGATATGTATTTTTGTTAGTACTAGAAAAATGATCTTTTGTGAGGTTTCTAAAGACACAAGTTAGTTTTTTTATTCAATATAACAGTGTGACTGTCAACCTAAATATGAAAGGTTTATAATCATAACTCCAAAACCAAACATGAACTTTGTCTAAAAAAGCCTGTAATATTGAATTTATGTGAGTTTGACCTGAATCAGGTTTTTTGGAAAGGTTCAAAAATACAAAAATCAGGTTTTACTGGCCTCATATTGGTCAAACTCAAAATGTCAGTTTATGAAACATAACTCCAAAAATACACATGCAATATGTCTAATAATGCCTGAAGAAATGCATCGTTGAGAGTTTTCCTGAAAAAAAACCATTTGGTACCGTTTGCAAAAACAAAAAGTAATGTTTTACTCAATTTGACAGTAATGTACTTAGAATCCTGAGATAATGCGAATAAAGCAATAAAAATGTATTCCAACATAATTCCTAATCCAAACGTGCAAAGTGTCTAAAAATGCCTGTGATATTGAATACATGTGAGTTTTACTAGATACAGCTGTTTTTCTATGGTTTGCAAATACAAAAATGAGGTATTACTCAATATGACTGTATACTGTAACACTCAATATGACAGTTATTTAAACATAACTCCTACACCACACATGGAAAATGGCTAATAATGCCTGAAATAATGCATCTTTCGGAGTTTTACTGGAAACATATGCTTTTTTAAATCTTGCAATTGCAAAAAGTAGTTTTTTACTCAATATGACTATAATGTTCTTAGAATCCTGAGATAATGCGAAAAAAGCAATAAAAATGTATTCAAACATAACTTCTAAACAACACATGCAAAATGGCTAATAATGCCTAGAGATATGTATTTTTGTTAGTAGTACTAGAAAAATGATCTTTTGTGAGGTTTCTAAAGACACAAGTTAGTTTTTTTATTCAATATAACAGTGTGACTGTCAACCTAAATATGAAAGGTTTATAATCATAACTCCAAAACCAAACATGAACTTTGTCTAAAAAAGCCTGTAATATTGAATTTATGTGAGTTTGACCTGAATCAGGTATTTTGGAAAGGTTCAAAATTACAAAAATCAGGTTTTACTGGCCTCATATTGGTCAAACTCAAAATGTCAGTTTATGAAACATAACTCCAAAAATACACATGCAATATGTCTAATAATGCCTGAAGAAATGCATCGTTGAGAGTTTTCCTGAAAAAAAAAACCATTTGGTACCGTTTGCAAAAACAAAAAGTAATGTTTTACTCAATTTGACAGTAATGTACTTAGAATCCTGAGATAATGCGAATAAAGCAATAAAAATGTATTCCAACATAATTCCTAATCCAAACGTGCAAAGTGTCTAAAAATGCCTGTGATATTGAATACATGTGAGTTTTACTAGATACAGCTGTTTTTCTATGGTTTGCAAATACAAAAATGAGGTATTACTCAATATGACTGTATACTGTAACACTCAATATGACAGTTATTTAAACATAACTCCTACACCACACATGGAAAATGGCTAATAATGCCTGAAATAATGCATCTTTGGGAGTTTTACACGAAACATATGCTTTTTTAAATCTTGCAAATGCAAAAAGTAGTTTTTTACTCAATATGACTATAATGTTCTTAGAATCCTGAGATAATGCGAAAAAAGCAATAAAAATGTATTCAAACATAACTTCTAAACAACACATGCAAAATGGCTAATAATGCCTAGAGATATGTATTTTTGTTAGTAGTACTAGAAAAATGATCTTTTGTGAGGTTTCTAAAGACACAAGTTAGTTTTTTTATTCAATATAACAGTGTGACTGTCAACCTAAATATGAAAGGTTTATAATCATAACTCCAAAACCAAACATGAACTTTGTCTAAAAAAGCCTGTAATATTGAATTTATGTGAGTTTGACCTGAATCAGGTATTTTGGAAAGGTTCCAAAATACAAAAATCAGGTTTTACTGGCCTCATATTGGTCAAACTCAAAATGTCAGTTTATGAAACATAACTCCAAAAATACACATGCAATATGTCTAATAATGCCTGAAGAAATGCATCTTTGAGAGTTGTCCTGAAAAAAAAACATTTGGTACCGTTTGCAAAAACAAAAAGTAATGTTTTACTCAATTTGACAGTAATGTACTTAGAATCCTGAGATAATGCGAATAAAGCAATAAAAATGTATTCCAACATAATTCCTAATCCAAACGTGCAAAGAGTCAAAAAATGCCTGTGATATTGAATACATGTGAGTTTTACTAGATACAGTTGTTTTTCTATGGTTTGCAAATACAAAAATGAGGTATTACTCAATATGACTGTATACTGTAACACTCAATATGACAGTTATTTAAACATAACTCCTACACCACACATGGAAAATGGCTAATAATGCCTGAAATAATGCATCTTTTGGAGTTTTACTGGAAACATATGCTTTTTTAAATCTTGCAATTGCAAAAAGTAGTTTTTTACTCAATATGACTATAATGTTCTTAGAATCCTGAGATAATGCGAAAAAAGCAATAAAAATGTATTCAAACATAACTTCTAAACAACACATGCAAAATGGCTAATAATGCCTAGAGATATGTATTTTTGTTAGTAGTACTAGAAAAATGATCTTTTGTGAGGTTTCTAAAGACACAAGTTAGTTTTTTTATTCAATATAACAGTGTGACTGTCAACCTAAATATGAAAGGTTTATAATCATAACTCCAAAACCAAACATGAACTTTGTCTAAAAAAGCCTGTAATATTGAATTTATGTGAGTTTGACCTGAATCAGGTATTTTGGAAAGGTTCAAAAATACAAAAATCAGGTTTTACTGGCCTCATATTGGTCAAACTCAAAATGTCAGTTTATGAAACATAACTCCAAAAATACACATGCAATATGTCTAATAATGCCTGAAGAAATGCAACTTTGAGAGTTTTCCTGAAAAAAAAACATTTGGTACCGTTTGCAAAAACAAAAAGTAATGTTTTACTCAATTTGACAGTAATGTACTTAGAATCCTGAGATAATGCGAATAAAGCAATAAAAATGTATTCCAACATAATTCCTAATCCAAACGTGCAAAGTGTCTAAAAATGCCTGTGATATTGAATACATGTGAGTTTTACTAGATACAGTTGTTTTTCAATGGTTTGCAAATACAAAAATGAGGTATTACTCAATATGACTGTATACTGTAACACTCAATATGACAGTTATTTAAACATAACTCCTACACCACACATGGAAAATGGCTTATAATGCCTGAAATAATGCATCTTTCGGAGTTTTACTGGAAACATATGCTTTTTTAAATCTTGCAATTGGAAAAATTAGTTTTTTACTCAATATGACTATAATGTTCTTAGAATCCTGAGATAATGCGAAAAAAGCAATAAAAATTTATTCAAACATAACTTCTAAACAACACATGCAAAATGGCTAATAATGCCTAGAGATATGTATTTTTGTTAGTAGTACTAGAAAAATTATCTTTTGTAAGGTTTCTAAAGACACAAGTTAGTTTTTTTATTCAATATAACAGAGTGACTGTCAACCTAAATATGAAAGGTTTATAATCATAACTCCAAAACCAAACATGAACTTTGTCTAAAAAAGCCTGTAATATTGAATTTATGTGAGTTTGACCTGAATCAGGTATTTTGGAAAGGTTCAAAAATACAAAAATCAGGTTTTACTGGCCTCATATTGGTCAAACTCAAAATGTCAGTTTATGAAACATAACTCCAAAAATACACATGCAATATGTCTAATAATGCCTGAAGAAATGCATCGTTGAGAGTTTTCCTGAAAAAAAACCATTTGGTACCGTTTGCAAAAACAAAAAGTAATGTTTTACTCAATTTGACAGTAATGTACTTAGAATCCTGAGATAATGCGAATAAAGCAATAAAAATGTATTCCAACATAATTCCTAATCCAAACGTGCAAAGTGTCTAAAAATGCCTGTGATATTGAATACATGTGAGTTTTACTAGATACAGCTGTTTTTCTATGGTTTGCAAATACGAAAATGAGGTATTACTCAATATGACTGTATACTGTAACACTCAATATGACAGTTATTTAAACATAACTCCTACACCACACATGGAAAATGGCTAATAATGCCTGAAATAATGCATCTTTGGGAGTTTTACACGAAACATATGCTTTTTTAAATCTTGCAAATGCAAAAAGTAGTTTTTTACTCAATATGACTATAATGTTCTTAGAATCCTGAGATAATGCGAAAAAGCAATAAAAATGTATTCAAACATAACTTCTAAACAACACATGCAAAATGGCTAATAATGCCTAGAGATATGTATTTTTGTTAGTAGTACTAGAAAAATGATCTTTTGTGAGGTTTCTAAAGACACAAGTTAGTTTTTTTATTCAATATAACAGTGTGACTGTCAACCTAAATATGAAAGGTTTATAATCATAACTCCAAAACCAAACATGAACTTTGTCTAAAAAAGCCTGTAATATTGAATTTATGTGAGTTTGACCTGAATCAGGTATTTTGGAAAGGTTCCAAAATACAAAAATCAGGTTTTACTGGCCTCATATTGGTCAAACTCAAAATGTCAGTTTATGAAACATAACTCCAAAAATACACATGCAATATGTCTAATAATGCCTGAAGAAATGCATCTTTGAGAGATGTCCTGAAAAAAAACATTTGGTACCGTTTGCAAAAACAAAAAGTAATGTTTCACTCAATTTGACAGTAATGTACTTAGAATCCTGAGATAATGCGAATAAAGCAATAAAAATGTATTCCAACATAATTCCTAATCCAAACGTGCAAAGAGTCAAAAAATGCCTGTGATATTGAATACATGTGAGTTTTACTACATACAGTTGTTTTTCTATGGTTTGCAAATACAAAAATGAGGTTTTACTCAATATGACTGTATACTGTAACACTCAATATGACAGTTATTTAAACATAACTCCTACACCACACATGGAAAATGGCTAATAATGCCTGAAATAATGCATCTTTCGGAGTTTTACTGGAAACATATGCTTTTTTAAATCTTGCAATTGCAAAAAGTAGTTTTTTACTCAATATGACTATAATGTTCTTAGAATCCTGAGATAATGCGAAAAAAGCAATAAAAATGTATTCAAACATAACTTCTAAACAACACATGCAAAATGGCTAATAATGCCTAGAGATATGTATTTTTGTTAGTAGTACTAGAAAAATGATCTTTTGTGAGGTTTCTAAAGACACAAGTTAGTTTTTTTATTCAATATAACAGTGTGACTGTCAACCTAAATATGAAAGGTTTATAATCATAACTCCAAAACCAAACATGAACTTTGTCTAAAAAAGCTTGTAATATTGAATTTATGTGAGTTTGACCTGAATCAGGTATTTTGGAAAGGTTCAAAAATACAAAAATCAGGTTTTACTGGCCTCATATTGGTCAAACTCAAAATGTCAGTTTATGAAACATAACTCCAAAAATACACATGCAATATGTCTAATAATGCCTGAAGAAATGCAACTTTGAGAGTTTTCCTGAAAAAAAAACATTTGGTACCGTTTGCAAAAACAAAAAGTAATGTTTTACTCAATTTGACAGTAATGTACTTGGAATCCTGAGATAATGCGAATAAAGCAATAAAAATGTATTCCAACATAATTCCTAATCCAAACGTGCAAAGAGTCAAAAAATGCCTGTGATATTGAATACATGTGAGTTTTACTAGATACAGTTGTTTTTCTATGGTTTGCAAATACAAAAATGAGGTTTTACTCAATATGACTGTATACTGTAACACTCAATATGACAGTTATTTAAACATAACTCCTACACCACACATGGAAAATGGCTAATAATGCCTGAAATAATGCATCTTTCGGAGTTTTACTGGAAACATATGCTTTTTTAAATCTTGCAATTGCAAAAAGTAGTTTTTTACTCAATATGACTATAATGTTCTTAGAATCCTGAGATAATGCGAAAAAAGCAATAAAAATGTATTCAAACATAACTTCTAAACAACACATGCAAAATGGCTAATAATGCCTAGAGATATGTATTTTTGTTAGTAGTACTAGAAAAATGATCTTTTGTGAGGTTTCTAAAGACACAAGTTAGTTTTTTTATTCAATATAACAGTGTGACTGTCAACCTAAATATGAAAGGTTTATAATCATAACTCCAAAACCAAACATGAACTTTGTCTAAAAAAGCTTGTAATATTGAATTTATGTGAGTTTGACCTGAATCAGGTATTTTGGAAAGGTTCAAAAATACAAAAATCAGGTTTTACTGGCCTCATATTGGTCAAACTCAAAATGTCAGTTTATGAAACATAACTCCAAAAATACACATGCAATATGTCTAATAATGCCTGAAGAAATGCAACTTTGAGAGTTTTCCTGAAAAAAAAACATTTGGTACCGTTTGCAAAAACAAAAAGTAATGTTTTACTCAATTTGACAGTAATGTACTTGGAATCCTGAGATAATGCGAATAAAGCAATAAAAATGTATTCCAACATAATTCCTAATCCAAACGTGCAAAGTGTCTAAAAATGCCTGTGATATTGAATACATGTGAGTTTTACTAGATACAGTTGTTTTTCTATGGTTTGCAAATACAAAAATGAGGTATTACTCAATATGACTGTATACTGTAACACTCAATATGACAGTTATTTAAACATAACTCCTACACCACACATGGAAAATGGCTAATAATGCCTGAAATAATGCATCTTTCGGAGTTTTACTGGAAACATATGCTTTTTTAAATCTTGCAATTGCAAAAAGTAGTTTTTTACTCAATATGACTATAATGTTCTTAGAATCCTGAGATAATGCGAAAAAAGCAATAAAAATGTATTCAAACATAACTTCTAAACAACACATGCAAAATGGCTAATAATGCCTAGAGATATGTATTTTTGTTAGTACTAGAAAAATGATCTTTTGTGAGGTTTCTAAAGACACAAGTTAGTTTTTTTATTCAATATAACAGTGTGACTGTCAACCTAAATATGAAAGGTTTATAATCATAACTCCAAAACCAAACATGAACTTTGTCTAAAAAAGCCTGTAATATTGAATTTATGTGAGTTTGACCTGAATCAGGTTTTTTGGAAAGGTTCAAAAATACAAAAATCAGGTTTTACTGGCCTCATATTGGTCAAACTCAAAATGTCAGTTTATGAAACATAACTCCAAAAATACACATGCAATATGTCTAATAATGCCTGAAGAAATGCATCGTTGAGAGTTTTCCTGAAAAAAAACCATTTGGTACCGTTTGCAAAAACAAAAAGTAATGTTTTACTCAATTTGACAGTAATGTACTTAGAATCCTGAGATAATGCGAATAAAGCAATAAAAATGTATTCCAACATAATTCCTAATCCAAACGTGCAAAGTGTCTAAAAATGCCTGTGATATTGAATACATGTGAGTTTTACTAGATACAGCTGTTTTTCTATGGTTTGCAAATACAAAAATGAGGTATTACTCAATATGACTGTATACTGTAACACTCAATATGACAGTTATTTAAACATAACTCCTACACCACACATGGAAAATGGCTAATAATGCCTGAAATAATGCATCTTTCGGAGTTTTACTGGAAACATATGCTTTTTTAAATCTTGCAATTGCAAAAAGTAGTTTTTTACTCAATATGACTATAATGTTCTTAGAATCCTGAGATAATGCGAAAAAAGCAATAAAAATGTATTCAAACATAACTTCTAAACAACACATGCAAAATGGCTAATAATGCCTAGAGATATGTATTTTTGTTAGTAGTACTAGAAAAATGATCTTTTGTGAGGTTTCTAAAGACACAAGTTAGTTTTTTTATTCAATATAACAGTGTGACTGTCAACCTAAATATGAAAGGTTTATAATCATAACTCCAAAACCAAACATGAACTTTGTCTAAAAAAGCCTGTAATATTGAATTTATGTGAGTTTGACCTGAATCAGGTATTTTGGAAAGGTTCAAAATTACAAAAATCAGGTTTTACTGGCCTCATATTGGTCAAACTCAAAATGTCAGTTTATGAAACATAACTCCAAAAATACACATGCAATATGTCTAATAATGCCTGAAGAAATGCATCGTTGAGAGTTTTCCTGAAAAAAAAAACCATTTGGTACCGTTTGCAAAAACAAAAAGTAATGTTTTACTCAATTTGACAGTAATGTACTTAGAATCCTGAGATAATGCGAATAAAGCAATAAAAATGTATTCCAACATAATTCCTAATCCAAACGTGCAAAGTGTCTAAAAATGCCTGTGATATTGAATACATGTGAGTTTTACTAGATACAGCTGTTTTTCTATGGTTTGCAAATACAAAAATGAGGTATTACTCAATATGACTGTATACTGTAACACTCAATATGACAGTTATTTAAACATAACTCCTACACCACACATGGAAAATGGCTAATAATGCCTGAAATAATGCATCTTTGGGAGTTTTACACGAAACATATGCTTTTTTAAATCTTGCAAATGCAAAAAGTAGTTTTTTACTCAATATGACTATAATGTTCTTAGAATCCTGAGATAATGCGAAAAAAGCAATAAAAATGTATTCAAACATAACTTCTAAACAACACATGCAAAATGGCTAATAATGCCTAGAGATATGTATTTTTGTTAGTAGTACTAGAAAAATGATCTTTTGTGAGGTTTCTAAAGACACAAGTTAGTTTTTTTATTCAATATAACAGTGTGACTGTCAACCTAAATATGAAAGGTTTATAATCATAACTCCAAAACCAAACATGAACTTTGTCTAAAAAAGCCTGTAATATTGAATTTATGTGAGTTTGACCTGAATCAGGTATTTTGGAAAGGTTCCAAAATACAAAAATCAGGTTTTACTGGCCTCATATTGGTCAAACTCAAAATGTCAGTTTATGAAACATAACTCCAAAAATACACATGCAATATGTCTAATAATGCCTGAAGAAATGCATCTTTGAGAGTTGTCCTGAAAAAAAAACATTTGGTACCGTTTGCAAAAACAAAAAGTAATGTTTTACTCAATTTGACAGTAATGTACTTAGAATCCTGAGATAATGCGAATAAAGCAATAAAAATGTATTCCAACATAATTCCTAATCCAAACGTGCAAAGAGTCAAAAAATGCCTGTGATATTGAATACATGTGAGTTTTACTAGATACAGTTGTTTTTCTATGGTTTGCAAATACAAAAATGAGGTATTACTCAATATGACTGTATACTGTAACACTCAATATGACAGTTATTTAAACATAACTCCTACACCACACATGGAAAATGGCTAATAATGCCTGAAATAATGCATCTTTTGGAGTTTTACTGGAAACATATGCTTTTTTAAATCTTGCAATTGCAAAAAGTTGTTTTTTACTCAATATGACTATAATGTTCTTAGAATCCTGAGATAATGCGAAAAAAGCAATAAAAATGTATTCAAACATAACTTCTAAACAACACATGCAAAATGGCTAATAATGCCTAGAGATATGTATTTTTGTTAGTAGTACTAGAAAAATGATCTTTTGTGAGGTTTCTAAAGACACAAGTTAGTTTTTTTATTCAATATAACAGTGTGACTGTCAACCTAAATATGAAAGGTTTATAATCATAACTCCAAAACCAAACATGAACTTTGTCTAAAAAAGCCTGTAATATTGAATTTATGTGAGTTTGACCTGAATCAGGTTTTTTGGAAAGGTTCAAAAATACAAAAATCAGGTTTTACTGGCCTCATATTGGTCAAACTCAAAATGTCAGTTTATGAAACATAACTCCAAAAATACACATGCAATATGTCTAATAATGCCTGAAGAAATGCATCGTTGAGAGTTTTCCTGAAAAAAAACCATTTGGTACCGTTTGCAAAAACAAAAAGTAATGTTTTACTCAATTTGACAGTAATGTACTTAGAATCCTGAGATAATGCGAATAAAGCAATAAAAATGTATTCCAACATAATTCCTAATCCAAACGTGCATAGTGTCTAAAAATGCCTGTGATATTGAATACATGTGAGTTTTACTAGATACAGCTGTTTTTCTATGGTTTGCAAATACAAAAATGAGGTATTACTCAATATGACTGTATACTGTAACACTCAATATGACAGTTATTTAAACATAACTCCTACACCACACATGGAAAATGGCTAATAATGCCTGAAATAATGCATCTTTCGGAGTTTTACTGGAAACATATGCTTTTTTAAATCTTGCAATTGCAAAAAGTAGTTTTTTACTCAATATGACTATAATGTTCTTAGAATCCTGAGATAATGCGAAAAAAGCAATAAAAATGTATTCAAACATAACTTCTAAACAACACATGCAAAATGGCTAATAATGCCTAGAGATATGTATTTTTGTTAGTAGTACTAGAAAAATGATCTTTTGTGAGGTTTCTAAAGACACAAGTTAGTTTTTTTATTCAATATAACAGTGTGACTGTCAACCTAAATATGAAAGGTTTATAATCATAACTCCAAAACCAAACATGAACTTTGTCTAAAAAAGCCTGTAATATTGAATTTATGTGAGTTTGACCTGAATCAGGTATTTTGGAAAGGTTCAAAAATACAAAAATCAGGTTTTACTGGCCTCATATTGGTCAAACTCAAAATGTCAGTTTATGAAACATAACTCCAAAAATACACATGCAATATGTCTAATAATGCCTGAAGAAATGCATCGTTGAGAGTTTTCCTGAAAAAAAAACCATTTGGTACCGTTTGCAAAAACAAAAAGTAATGTTTTACTCAATTTGACAGTAATGTACTTAGAATCCTGAGATAATGCGAATAAAGCAATAAAAATGTATTCCAACATAATTCCTAATCCAAACGTGCAAAGTGTCTAAAAATGCCTGTGATATTGAATACATGTGAGTTTTACTAGATACAGCTGTTTTTCTATGGTTTGCAAATACAAAAATGAGGTATTACTCAATATGACTGTATACTGTAACACTCAATATGACAGTTATTTAAACATAACTCCTACACCACACATGGAAAATGGCTAATAATGCCTGAAATAATGCATCTTTGGGAGTTTTACACGAAACATATGCTTTTTTAAATCTTGCAAATGCAAAAAGTAGTTTTTTACTCAATATGACTATAATGTTCTTAGAATCCTGAGATAATGCGAAAAAAGCAATAAAAATGTATTCAAACATAACTTCTAAACAACACATGCAAAATGGCTAATAATGCCTAGAGATATGTATTTTTGTTAGTAGTACTAGAAAAATGATCTTTTGTGAGGTTTCTAAAGACACAAGTTAGTTTTTTTATTCAATATAACAGTGTGACTGTCAACCTAAATATGAAAGGTTTATAATCATAACTCCAAAACCAAACATGAACTTTGTCTAAAAAAGCCTGTAATATTGAATTTATGTGAGTTTGACCTGAATCAGGTATTTTGGAAAGGTTCCAAAATACAAAAATCAGGTTTTACTGGCCTCATATTGGTCAAACTCAAAATGTCAGTTTATGAAACATAACTCCAAAAATACACATGCAATATGTCTAATAATGCCTGAAGAAATGCATCTTTGAGAGTTGTCCTGAAAAAAAACATTTGGTACCGTTTGCAAAAACAAAAAGTAATGTTTTACTCAATTTGACAGTAATGTACTTAGAATCCTGAGATAATGCGAATAAAGCAATAAAAATGTATTCCAACATAATTCCTAATCCAAACGTGCAAAGAGTCAAAAAATGCCTGTGATATTGAATACATGTGAGTTTTACTAGATACAGTTGTTTTTCTATGGTTTGCAAATACAAAAATGAGGTATTACTCAATATGACTGTATACTGTAACACTCAATATGACAGTTATTTAAACATAACTCCTACACCACACATGGAAAATGGCTAATAATGCCTGAAATAATGCATCTTTCGGAGTTTTACTGGAAACATATGCTTTTTTAAATCTTGCAATTGCAAAAAGTAGTTTTTTACTCAATATGACTATAATGTTCTTAGAATCCTGAGATAATGCGAAAAAAGCAATAAAAATGTATTCAAACATAACTTCTAAACAACACATGCAAAATGGCTAATAATGCCTAGAGATATGTATTTTTGTTAGTAGTACTAGAAAAATGATCTTTTGTGAGGTTTCTAAAGACACAAGTTAGTTTTTTTATTCAATATAACAGTGTGACTGTCAACCTAAATATGAAAGGTTTATAATCATAACTCCAAAACCAAACATGAACTTTGTCTAAAAAAGCCTGTAATATTGAATTTATGTGAGTTTGACCTGAATCAGGTATTTTGGAAAGGTTCAAAAATACAAAAATCAGGTTTTACTGGCCTCATATTGGTCAAACTCAAAATGTCAGTTTATGAAACATAACTCCAAAAATACACATGCAATATGTCTAATAATGCCTGAAGAAATGCAACTTTGAGAGTTTTCCTGAAAAAAAACATTTGGTACCGTTTGCAAAAACAAAAAGTAATGCTTTACTCAATTTGACAGTAATGTACTTAGAATCCTGAGATAATGCGAATAAAGCAATAAAAATGTATTCCAACATAATTCCTAATCCAAACGTGCAAAGTGTCTAAAAATGCCTGTGATATTGAATACATGTGAGTTTTACTAGATACAGTTGTTTTTCTATGGTTTGCAAATACAAAAATGAGGTATTACTCAATATGACTGTATACTGTAACACTCAATATGACAGTTATTTAAACATAACTCCTACACCACACATGGAAAATGGCTTATAATGCCTGAAATAATGCATCTTTCGGAGTTTTACTGGAAACATATGCTTTTTTAAATCTTGCAATTGCAAAAAGTAGTTTTTTACTCAATATGACTATAATGTTCTTAGAATCCTGAGATAATGCGAAAAAAGCAATAAAAATGTATTCAAACATAAGTTCTAAACAACACATGCAAAATGGCTAATAATGCCTAGAGATATGTATTTTTGTTAGTAGTACTAGAAAAATGATCTTTTGTAAGGTTTCTAAAGACACAAGTTAGTTTTTTTATTCAATATAACAGAGTGACTGTCAACCTAAATATGAAAGGTTTATAATCATAACTCCAAAACCAAACATGAACTTTGTCTAAAAAAGCCTGTAATATTGAATTTATGTGAGTTTGACCTGAATCAGGTTTTTTGGAAAGGTTCAAAAATACAAAAATCAGGTTTTACTGGCCTCATATTGGTCAAACTCAAAATGTCAGTTTATGAAACATAACTCCAAAAATACACATGCAATATGTCTAATAATGCCTGAAGAAATGCATCGTTGAGAGTTTTCCTGAAAAAAAAACCATTTGGTACCGTTTGCAAAAACAAAAAGTAATGTTTTACTCAATTTGACAGTAATGTACTTAGAATCCTGAGATAATGCGAATAAAGCAATAAAAATGTATTCCAACATAATTCCTAATCCAAACGTGCAAAGTGTCTAAAAATGCCTGTGATATTGAATACATGTGAGTTTTACTAGATACAGCTGTTTTTCTATGGTTTGCAAATACAAAAATGAGGTATTACTCAATATGACTGTATACTGTAACACTCAATATGACAGTTATTTAAACATAACTCCTACACCACACATGGAAAATGGCTAATAATGCCTGAAATAATGCATCTTTCGGAGTTTTACTGGAAACATATGCTTTTTTAAATCTTGCAATTGCAAAAAGTAGTTTTTTACTCAATATGACTATAATGTTCTTAGAATCCTGAGATAATGCGAAAAAAGCAATAAAAATGTATTCAAACATAACTTCTAAACAACACATGCAAAATGGCTAATAATGCCTAGAGATATGTATTTTTGTTAGTAGTACTAGAAAAATGATCTTTTGTGAGGTTTCTAAAGACACAAGTTAGTTTTTTTATTCAATATAACAGTGTGACTGTCAACCTAAATATGAAAGGTTTATAATCATAACTCCAAAACCAAACATGAACTTTGTCTAAAAAAGCCTGTAATATTGAATTTATGTGAGTTTGACCTGAATCAGGTATTTTGGAAAGGTTCAAAAATACAAAAATCAGGTTTTACTGGCCTCATATTGGTCAAACTCAAAATGTCAGTTTATGAAACATAACTCCAAAAATACACATGCAATATGTCTAATAATGCCTGAAGAAATGCAACTTTGAGAGTTTTCCTGAAAAAAAACATTTGGTACCGTTTGCAAAAAAAAAAAGTAATGTTTTACTCAATTTGACAGTAATGTACTTAGAATCCTGAGATAATGCGAATAAAGCAATAAAAATGTATTCCAACATAATTCCTAATCCAAACGTGCAAAGTGTCTAAAAATGCCTGTGATATTGAATACATGTGAGTTTTACTAGATACAGTTGTTTTTCTATGGTTTGCAAATACAAAAATGAGGTATTACTCAATATGACTGTATACTGTAACACTCAATATGACAGTTATTTAAACATAACTCCTACACCACACATGGAAAATGGCTTATAATGCCTGAAATAATGCATCTTTCGGAGTTTTACTGGAAACATATGCTTTTTTAAATCTTGCAATTGCAAAAAGTAGTTTTTTACTCAATATGACTATAATGTTCTTAGAATCCTGAGATAATGCGAAAAAAGCAATAAAAATGTATTCAAACATAACTTCTAAACAACACATGCAAAATGGCTAATAATGCCTAGAGATATGTATTTTTGTTAGTAGTACTAGAAAAATTATCTTTTGTAAGGTTTCTAAAGACACAAGTTAGTTTTTTTATTCAATATAACAGAGTGACTGTCAACCTAAATATGAAAGGTTTATAATCATAACTCCAAAACCAAACATGAACTTTGTCTAAAAAAGCCTGTAATATTGAATTTATGTGAATTTGACCTGAATCAGGTATTTTGGAAAGGTTTAAAAATACAAAAATCAGGTTTTACTGGCCTCATATTGGTCAAACTCAAAATGTCAGTTTATGAAACATAACTCCAAAAATACACATGCAATATGTCTGATAATGCCTGAAGAAATGCATCGTTGAGAGTTTTCCTGAAAAAAAACCATTTGGTACCGTTTGCAAAAACAAAAAGTAATGTTTTACTCAATTTGACAGTAATGTACTTAGAATCCTGAGATAATGCGAATAAAGCAATAAAAATGTATTCCAACATAATTCCTAATCCAAACGTGCAAAGAGTCTAAAAATGCCTGTGATATTGAATACATGTGAGTTTTACTAGATACAGTTGTTTTTCTATGGTTTGCAAATACAAAAATGAGGTATTACTCAATATGACTGTATACTGTAACACTCAATATGACAGTTATTTAAACATAACTCCTACACCACACATGGAAAATGGCTAATAATGCCTGAAATAATGCATCTTTGGGAGTTTTACTCGAAACATATGCTTTTTTTAAATCTTGCAAATGCAAAAAGTAGTTTTTTACTCAATATGACTATAATGTTCTTAGAATCCTGAGATAATGCGAAAAAAGCAATAAAAATGTATTCAAACATAACTTCTAAACAACACATGCAAAATGGCTAATAATGCCTAGAGATATGTATTTTTGTTAGTAGTACTAGAAAAATGATCTTTTGTAAGGTTTCTAAAGACACAAGTTAGTTTTTTTATTCAATATAACAGTGTGACTGTCAACCTAAATATGAAAGGTTTATAATCATAACTCCAAAACCAAACATGAAATTTGTCTAAAAAAGCCTGTAATAATGAATTTATGTGAGTTTGACCTGAATCAGGTATTTTGGAAAGGTTCAAAAATACAAAAATCAGGTTTTACTGGCCTCATATTGGTCAAACTCAAAATGTCAGTTTATGAAACATAACTCCAAAAATACACATGCAATATGTCTAATAATGCCTGAAGAAATGCATCTTTGAGAGTTTTCCCGAAAAAAAAAACATTTGGTACCGTTTGCAAAAACAAAAAGTAATGTTTTACTCAATTTGACAGTAATGTGCTTAGAATCCTGAGATAATGCGAATAAAGCAATAAAAATATATTCCAACATAATTCCTAATCCAAACGTGCAAAGTGTCTAAAAATGCCTGTGATATTGAATACATGTGAGTTTTACTAGATACAGTTTGTTTTTCTATGGTTTGCAAATACAAAAATGAGGTATTACTCAATATGACTGTATACTGTAACACTCAATATGACAGTTATTTAAACAGAACTCCTACACCACACATGGAAAATGGCTAATAATGCCTGAAATAATGCATCTTTGGGAGTTTTACACGAAACATATGCTTTTTTAAATCTTGCAAATGCAAAAAGTAGTTTTTTACTCAATATGACTATAATGTTCTTAGAATCCTGAGATAATGCGAAAAAAGCAATAAAAATGTATTCAAACATAACTTCTAAACAACACATGCAAAATGGCTAATAATGCCTAGAGATATGTATTTTTGTTAGTAGTACTAGAAAAATTATCTTTTGTAAGGTTTCTAAAGACACAAGTTAGTTTTTTTATTCAATATAACAGAGTGACTGTCAACCTAAATATGAAAGGTTTATAATCATAACTCCAAAACCAAACATGAACTTTGTCTAAAAAAGCCTGTAATATTGAATTTATGTGAGTTTGACCTGAATCAGGTATTTTGGAAAGGTTCAAAAATACAAAAATCAGGTTTTACTGGCCTCATATTGGTCAAACTCAAAATGTCAGTTTATGAAACATAACTCCAAAAATACACATGCAATATGTCTAATAATGCCTGAAGAAATGCATCGTTGAGAGTTTTCCTGAAAAAAAACCATTTGGTACCGTTTGCAAAAACAAAAAGTAATGTTTTACTCAATTTGACAGTAATGTACTTAGAATCCTGAGATAATGCGAATAAAGCAATAAAAATGTATTCCAACAAAATTCCTAATCCAAACGTGCAAAGTGTCTAAAAATGCCTGTGATATTGAATACATGTGAGTTTTACTAGATACAGCTGTTTTTCTATGGTTTGCAAATACAAAAATGAGGTATTACTCAATATGACTGTATACTGTAACACTCAATATGACAGTTATTTAAACATAACTCCTACACCACACATGGAAAATGGCTAATAATGCCTGAAATAATGCATCTTTGGGAGTTTTACACGAAACATATGCTTTTTTAAATCTTGCAAATGCAAAAAGTAGTTTTTTACTCAATATGACTATAATGTTCTTAGAATCCTGAGATAATGCGAAAAAAGCAATAAAAATGTATTCAAACATAACTTCTAAACAACACATGCAAAATGGCTAATAATGCCTAGAGATATGTATTTTTGTTAGTAGTACTAGAAAAATGATCTTTTGTGAGGTTTCTAAAGACACAAGTTAGTTTTTTTATTCAATATAACAGTGTGACTGTCAACCTAAATATGAAAGGTTTATAATCATAACTCCAAAACCAAACATGAACTTTGTCTAAAAAAGCCTGTAATATTGAATTTATGTGAGTTTGACCTGAATCAGGTATTTTGGAAAGGTTCCAAAATACAAAAATCAGGTTTTACTGGCCTCATATTGGTCAAACTCAAAATGTCAGTTTATGAAACATAACTCCAAAAATACACATGCAATATGTCTAATAATGCCTGAAGAAATGCATCTTTGAGAGTTGTCCTGAAAAAAAACATTTGGTACCGTTTGCAAAAACAAAAAGTAATGTTTTACTCAATTTGACAGTAATGTACTTAGAATCCTGAGATAATGCGAATAAAGCAATAAAAATGTATTCCAACATAATTCCTAATCCAAACGTGCAAAGAGTCAAAAAATGCCTGTGATATTGAATACATGTGAGTTTTACTAGATACAGTTGTTTTTCTATGGTTTGCAAATACAAAAATTAGGTATTATTCAATATGACTGTATACTGTAACACTCAATATGACAGTTATTTAAACATAACTCCTACACCACACATGGAAAATGGCTAATAATGCCTAAAATAATGCATCTTTGGGAGTTCTACTGGAAACATATGCTTTTTTAAATCTTGCAAATGCAAAAAGTAGTTTTTTAGTCAATATGACTATAATGTTCTTAGAATCCTGAGATAATGCGAAAAAAGCAATAAAAATGTATTCAAACATAACTTCTAAACAACACATGCAAAATGGCTAATAATGCCTAGAGATATGTATTTTTGTTAGTAGTACTAGAAAAATGATCTTTTGTGAGGTTTCTAAAGACACAAGTTAGTTTTTTTATTCAATATAACAGTGTGACTGTCAACCTAAATATGAAAGGTTTATAATCATAACTCCAAAACCAAACATGAACTTTGTCTAAAAAAGCCTGTAATATTGAATTTATGTGAGTTTGACCTGAATCAGGTATTTTGGAAAGGTTCAAAAATACAAAAATCAGGTTTTACTGGCCTCATATTGGTCAAACTCAAAATGTCAGTTTATGAAACATAACTCCAAAAATACACATGCAATATGTCTAATAATGCCTGAAGAAATGCAACTTTGAGAGTTTTCTTGAAAAAAAAACATTTGGTACCGTTTGCAAAAACAAAAAGTAATGTTTTACTCAATTTGACAGTAATGTACTTAGAATCCTGAGATAATGCGAATAAAGCAATAAAAATGTATTCCAACATAATTCCTAATCCAAACGTGCAAAGTGTCTAAAAATGCCTGTGATATTGAATACATGTGAGTTTTACTAGATACAGTTGTTTTTCTATGGTTTGCAAATACAAAAATGAGGTATTACTCAATATGACTGTATACTGTAACACTCAATATGACAGTTATTTAAACATAACTCCTACACCACACATGGAAAATGGCTTATAATGCCTGAAATAATGCATCTTTCGGAGTTTTACTGGAAACATATGCTTTTTTAAATCTTGCAATTGCAAAAAGTAGTTTTTTACTCAATATGACTATAATGTTCTTAGAATCCTGAGATAATGCGAAAAAAGCAATAAAAATGTATTCAAACATAACTTCTAAACAACACATGCAAAATGGCTAATAATGCCTAGAGATATGTATTTTTGTTAGTAGTACTAGAAAAATTATCTTTTGTAAGGTTTCTAAAGACACAAGTTAGTTTTTTTATTCAATATAACAGAGTGACTGTCAACCTAAATATGAAAGGTTAATAATCATAACTCCAAAACCAAACATGAACTTTGTCTAAAAAAGCCTGTAATATTGAATTTATGTGAGTTTGACCTGAATCAGGTATTTTGGAAAGGTTCCAAAATACAAAAATCAGGTTTTACTGGCCTCATATTGGTCAAACTCAAAATGTCAGTTTATGAAACATAACTCCAAAAATACACATGCAATATGTCTAATAATGCCTGAAGAAATGCATCTTTGAGAGTTGTCCTGAAAAAAAACATTTGGTACCGTTTGCAAAAACAAAAAGTAATGTTTTACTCAATTTGACAGTAATGTACTTAGAATCCTGAGATAATGCGAATAAAGCAATAAAAATGTATTCCAACATAATTCCTAATCCAAACGTGCAAAGAGTCAAAAAATGCCTGTGATATTGAATACATGTGAGTTTTACTAGATACAGTTGTTTTTCTATGGTTTGCAAATACAAAAATGAGGTATTACTCAATATGACTGTATACTGTAACACTCAATATGACAGTTATTTAAACATAACTCCTACACCACACATGGAAAATGGCTAATACTGCCTGAAATAATGCATCTTTCGGAGTTTTACTGGAAACATATGCTTTTTTAAATCTTGCAATTGCAAAAAGTAGTTTTTTACTCAATATGACTATAATGTTCTTAGAATCCTGAGATAATGCGAAAAAAGCAATAAAAATGTATTCAAACATAACTTCTAAACAACACATGCAAAATGGCTAATAATGCCTAGAGATATGTATTTTTGTTAGTAGTACTAGAAAAATGATCTTTTGTGAGGTTTCTAAAGACACAAGTTAGTTTTTTTATTCAATATAACAGTGTGACTGTCAACCTAAATATGAAAGGTTTATAATCATAACTCCAAAACCAAACATGAACTTTGTCTAAAAAAGCCTGTAATATTGAATTTATGTGAGTTTGACCTGAATCAGGTATTTTGGAAAGGTTCAAAAATACAAAAATCAGGTTTTACTGGCCTCATATTGGTCAAACTCAAAATGTCAGTTTATGAAACATAACTCCAAAAATACACATGCAATATGTCTAATAATGCCTGAAGAAATGCAACTTTGAGAGTTTTCCTGAAAAAAAAACATTTGGTACCGTTTGCAAAAACAAAAAGTAATGTTTTACTCAATTTGACAGTAATGTACTTAGAATCCTGAGATAATGCGAATAAAGCAATAAAAATGTATTCCAACATAATTCCTAATCCAAACGTGCAAAGTGTCTAAAAATGCCTGTGATATTGAATACATGTGAGTTTTACTAGATACAGTTGTTTTTCTATGGTTTGCAAATACAAAAATGAGGTATTACTCAATATGACTGTATACTGTAACACTCAATATGACAGTTATTTAAACATAACTCCTACACCACACATGGAAAATGGCTTATAATGCCTGAAATAATGCATCTTTCGGAGTTTTACTGGAAACATATGCTTTTTTAAATCTTGCAATTGCAAAAAGTAGTTTTTTACTCAATATGACTATAATGTTCTTAGAATCCTGAGATAATGCGAAAAAAAGCAATAAAAATGTATTCAAACATAACTTCTAAACAACACATGCAAAATGGCTAATAATGCCTAGAGATATGTATTTTTGTTAGTAGTACTAGAAAAATTATCTTTTGTAAGGTTTCTAAAGACACAAGTTAGTTTTTTTATTCAATATAACAGAGTGACTGTCAACCTAAATATGAAAGGTTTATAATCATAACTCCAAAACCAAACATGAACTTTGTCTAAAAAGCCTGTAATATTGAATTTATGTGAGTTTGACCTGAATCAGGTATTTTGGAAAGGTTCAAAAATACAAAAATCAGGTTTTACTGGCCTCATATTGGTCAAACTGAAAATGTCAGTTTATGAAACATAACTCCAAAAATACACATGCAATATGTCTAATAATGCCTGAAGAAATGCATCGTTGAGAGTTTTCCTGAAAAAAAAACCATTTGGTACCGTTTGCAAAAACAAAAAGTAATGTTTTACTCAATTTGACAGTAATGTACTTAGAATACTGAGATAATGCGAATAAAGCAATAAAAATGTATTCCAACATAATTCCTAATCCAAACGTGCAAAGTGTCTAAAAATGCCTGTGATATTGAATACATGTGAGTTTTACTAGATACAGCTGTTTTTCTATGGTTTGCAAATACAAAAATGAGGTATTACTCAATATGACTGTATACTGTAACACTCAATATGACAGTTATTTAAACATAACTCCTACACCACACATGGAAAATGGCTAATAATGCCTGAAATAATGCATCTTTGGGAGTTTTACACGAAACATATGCTTTTTTAAATCTTGCAAATGCAAAAAGTAGTTTTTTACTCAATATGACTATAATGTTCTTAGAATCCTGAGATAATGCGAAAAAAGCAATAAAAATGTATTCAAACATAACTTCTAAACAACACATGCAAAATGGCTAATAATGCCTAGAGATATGTATTTTTGTTAGTAGTACTAGAAAAATGATCTTTTGTGAGGTTTCTAAAGACACAAGTTAGTTTTTTTATTCAATATAACAGTGTGACTGTCAACCTAAATATGAAAGGTTTATAATCATAACTCCAAAACCAAACATGAACTTTGTCTAAAAAAGCCTGTAATATTGAATTTATGTGAGTTTGACCTGAATCAGGTATTTTGGAAAGGTTCCAAAATACAAAAATCAGGTTTTACTGGCCTCATATTGGTCAAACTCAAAATGTCAGTTTATGAAACATAACTCCAAAAATACACATGCAATATGTCTAATAATGCCTGAAGAAATGCATCTTTGAGAGTTGTCCTGAAAAAAAACATTTGGTACCGTTTGCAAAAACAAAAAGTAATGTTTTACTCAATTTGACAGTAATGTACTTAGAATCCTGAGATAATGCGAATAAAGCAATAAAAATGTATTCCAACATAATTCCTAATCCAAACGTGCAAAGAGTCAAAAAATGCCTGTGATATTGAATACATGTGAGTTTTACTAGATACAGTTGTTTTTCTATGGTTTGCAAATACAAAAATGAGGTATTACTCAATATGACTGTATACTGTAACACTCAATATGACAGTTATTTAAACATAACTCCTACACCACACATGGAAAATGGCTAATACTGCCTGAAATAATGCATCTTTCGGAGTTTTACTGGAAACATATGCTTTTTTAAATCTTGCAATTGCAAAAAGTAGTTTTTTACTCAATATGACTATAATGTTCTTAGAATCCTGAGATAATGCGAAAAAAGCAATAAAAATGTATTCAAACATAACTTCTAAACAACACATGCAAAATGGCTAATAATGCCTAGAGATATGTATTTTTTGTTAGTAGTACTAGAAAAATGATCTTTTGTGAGGTTTCTAAAGACACAAGTTAGTTTTTTATTCAATATAACAGTGTGACTGTCAACCTAAATATGAAAGGTTTATAATCATAACTCCAAAACCAAACATGAACTTTGTCTAAAAAAGCCTGTAATATTGAATTTATGTGAGTTTGACCTGAATCAGGTATTTTGGAAAGGTTCAAAAATACAAAAATCAGGTTTTACTGGCCTCATATTGGTCAAACTCAAAATGTCAGTTTATGAAACATAACTCCAAAAATACACATGCAATATGTCTAATAATGCCTGAAGAAATGCAACTTTGAGAGTTTTCCTGAAAAAAAAACATTTGGTACCGTTTGCAAAAACAAAAAGTAATGTTTTACTCAATTTGACAGTAATGTACTTAGAATCCTGAGATAATGCGAATAAAGCAATAAAAATGTATTCCAACATAATTCCTAATCCAAACGTGCAAAGTGTCTAAAAATGCCTGTGATATTGAATACATGTGAGTTTTACTAGATACAGTTGTTTTTTCTATGGTTTGCAAATACAAAAATGAGGTATTACTCAATATGACTGTATACTGTAACACTCAATATGACAGTTATTTAAACATAACTCCTACACCACACATGGAAAATGGCTAATAATGCCTGAAATAATGCATCTTTGGGAGTTTTACACGAAACATATTTAAATCTTGCAAATGCAAAAAGTAGTTTTTTACTCAATATGACTATAATGTTCTTAGAATCCTGAGATAATGCGAAAAAAGCAATAAAAATGTATTCAAACATAACTTCTAAACAACACATGCAAAATGGCTAATAATGCCTAGAGATATGTATTTTTGTTAGTAGTACTAGAAAAATTATCTTTTGTAAGGTTTCTAAAGACACAAGTTAGTTTTTTTATTCAATATAACAGAGTGACTGTCAACCTAAATATGAAAGGTTTATAATCATAACTCCAAAACCAAACATGAACTTTGTCTAAAAAAAGCCTGTAATATTGAATTTATGTGAGTTTGACCTGAATCAGGTATTTTGGAAAGGTTCAAAAATACAAAAATCAGGTTTTACTGGCCTCATATTGGTCAAACTGAAAATGTCAGTTTATGAAACATAACTCCAAAAATACACATGCAATATGTCTAATAATGCCTGAAGAAATGCATCGTTGAGAGTTTTCCTGAAAAAAAACCATTTGGTACCGTTTGCAAAAACAAAAAGTAATGTTTTACTCAATTTGACAGTAATGTACTTAGAATACTGAGATAATGCGAATAAAGCAATAAAAATGTATTCCAACATAATTCCTAATCCAAACGTGCAAAGTGTCTAAAAATGCCTGTGATATTGAATACATTTGAGTTTTACTAGATACAGCTGTTTTTCTATGGTTTGCAAATACAAAAATGAGGTATTACTCAATATGACTGTATACTGTAACACTCAATATGACAGTTATTTAAACATAACTCCTACACCACACATGGAAAATGGCTATTAATGCCTGAAATAATGCATCTTTGGGAGTTTTACACGAAACATATGCTTTTTTAAATCTTGCAAATGCAAAAAGTAGTTTTTTACTCAATATGACTATAATGTTCTTAGAATCCTGAGATAATGCGAAAAAAGCAATAAAAATGTATTCAAACATAACTTCTAAACAACACATGCAAAATGGCTAATAATGCCTAGAGATATGTATTTTTGTTAGTAGTACTAGAAAAATGATCTTTTGTGAGGTTTCTAAAGACACAAGTTAGTTTTTTTATTCAATATAACAGTGTGACTGTCAACCTAAATATGAAAGGTTTATAATCATAACTCCAAAACCAAACATGAACTTTGTCTAAAAAAGCCTGTAATATTGAATTTATGTGAGTTTGACCTGAATCAGGTATTTTGGAAAGGTTCCAAAATACAAAAATCAGGTTTTACTGGCCTCATATTGGTCAAACTCAAAATGTCAGTTTATGAAACATAACTCCAAAAATACACATGCAATATGTCTAATAATGCCTGAAGAAATGCATCTTTGAGAGTTGTCCTGAAAAAAAACATTTGGTACCGTTTGCAAAAACAAAAAGTAATGTTTTACTCAATTTGACAGTAATGTACTTAGAATCCTGAGATAATGCGAATAAAGCAATAAAAATGTATTCCAACATAATTCCTAATCCAAACGTGCAAAGAGTCAAAAAATGCCTGTGATATTGAATACATGTGAGTTTTACTAGATACAGTTGTTTTTCTATGGTTTGCAAATACAAAAATGAGGTATTACTCAATATGACTGTATACTGTAACACTCAATATGACAGTTATTTAAACATAACTCCTACACCACACATGGAAAATGGCTAATACTGCCTGAAATAATGCATCTTTCGGAGTTTTACTGGAAAACATATGCTTTTTTAAATCTTGCAATTGCAAAAAGTAGTTTTTTACTCAATATGACTATAATGTTCTTAGAATCCTGAGATAATGCGAAAAAAGCAATACAAATGTATTCAAACATAACTTCTAAACAACACATGCAAAATGGCTAATAATGCCTAGAGATATGTATTTTTGTTAGTAGTACTAGAAAAATTATCTTTTGTAAGGTTTCTAAAGACACAAGTTAGTTTTTTTATTCAATATAACAGAGTGACTGTCAACCTAAATATGAAAGGTTTATAATCATAACTCCAAAACCAAACATGAACTTTGTCTAAAAAAGCCTGTAATATTGAATTTATGTGAGTTTGACCTGAATCAGGTATTTTGGAAAGGTTCAAAAATACAAAAATCAGGTTTTACTGGCCTCATATTGGTCAAACTGAAAATGTCAGTTTATGAAACATAACTCCAAAAATACACATGCAATATGTCTAATAATGCCTGAAGAAATGCATCGTTGAGAGTTTTCCTGAAAAAAAAAACCATTTGGTACCGTTTGCAAAAACAAAAAGTAATGTTTTACTCATTTGACAGTAATGTACTTAGAATACTGAGATAATGCGAATAAAGCAATAAAAATGTATTCCAACATAATTCCTAATCCAAACGTGCAAAGTGTCTAAAAATGCCTGTGATATTGAATACATGTGAGTTTTACTAGATACAGCTGTTTTTCTATGGTTTGCAAATACAAAAATGAGGTATTACTCAATATGACTGTATACTGTAACACTCAATATGACAGTTATTTAAACATAACTCCTACACCACACATGGAAAATGGCTAATAATGCCTGAAATAATGCATCTTTGGGAGTTTTACACGAAACATATGCTTTTTTAAATCTTGCAAATGCAAAAAGTAGTTTTTTACTCAATATGACTATAATGTTCTTAGAATCCTGAGATAATGCGAAAAAAGCAATAAAAATGTATTCAAACATAACTTCTAAACAACACATGCAAAATGGCTAATAATGCCTAGAGATATGTATTTTTGTTAGTAGTACTAGAAAAATGATCTTTTGTGAGGTTTCTAAAGACACAAGTTAGTTTTTTTATTCAATATAACAGTGTGACTGTCAACCTAAATATGAAAGGTTTATAATCATAACTCCAAAACCAAACATGAACTTTGTCTAAAAAAGCCTGTAATATTGAATTTATGTGAGTTTGACCTGAATCAGGTATTTTGGAAAGGTTCCAAAATACAAAAATCAGGTTTTACTGGCCTCATATTGGTCAAACTCAAAATGTCAGTTTATGAAACATAACTCCAAAAATACACATGCAATATGTCTAATAATGCCTGAAGAAATGCAACTTTGAGAGTTTTCCTGAAAAAAAAACATTTGGTACCGTTTGCAAAAACAAAAAGTAATGTTTTACTCAATTTGACAGTAATGTACTTAGAATCCTGAGATAATGCGAATAAAGCAATAAAAATGTATTCCAACATAATTCCTAATCCAAACGTGCAAAGTGTCTAAAAATGCCTGTGATATTGAATACATGTGAGTTTTACTAGATACAGTTGTTTTTCTATGGTTTGCAAATACAAAAATGAGGTATTACTCAATATGACTGTATACTGTAACACTCAATATGACAGTTATTTAAACATAACTCCTACACCACACATGGAAAATGGCTTATAATGCCTGAAATAATGCATCTTTCGGAGTTTTACTGGAAACATATGCTTTTTTAAATCTTGCAATTGCAAAAAGTAGTTTTTTACTCAATATGACTATAATGTTCTTAGAATCCTGAGATAATGCGAAAAAAGCAATAAAAATGTATTCAAACATAACTTCTAAACAACACATGCAAAATGGCTAATAATGCCTAGAGATATGTATTTTTGTTAGTAGTACTAGAAAAATGATCTTTTGTAAGGTTTCTAAAGACAAAAGTTAGTTTTTTTATTCAATATAACAGTGTGACTGTCAACCTAAATATGAAAGGTTTATAATCATAACTCCAAAACCAAACATGAAATTTGTCTAAAAAAGCCTGTAATATTGAATTTATGTGAGTTTGACCTGAATCAGGTATTTTGGAAAGGTTCAAAAATACAAAAATCAGGTTTTACTGGCCTCATATTGGTCAAACTCAAAATGTCAGTTTATGAAACATAACTCCAAAAATACACATGCAATATGTCTAATAATGCCTGAAGAAATGCATCGTTGAGAGTTTTCCTGAAAAAAAACCATTTGGTACCGTTTGCAAAAACAAAAAGTAATGTTTTACTCAATTTGACAGTAATGTACTTAGAATCCTGAGATAATGCGAATAAAGCAATAAAAATGTATTCTAACATAATTCCTAATCCAAACGTGCAAAGTGTCTAAAAATGCCTGTGATATTGAATACATGTGAGTTTTACTAGATACAGCTGTTTTTCTATGGTTTGCAAATACAAAAATGAGGTATTACTCAATATGACTGTATACTGTAACACTCAATATGACAGTTATTTAAACATAACTCCTACACCACACATGGAAAATGGCTAATAATGCCTGAAATAATGCATCTTTGGGAGTTTTACACGAAACATATGCTTTTTTAAAATCTTGCAAATGCAAAAAGTAGTTTTTTACTCAATATGACTATAATGTTCTTAGAATCCTGAGATAATGCGAAAAAAGCAATAAAAATGTATTCAAACATAACTTCTAAACAACACATGCAAAATGGCTAATAATGCCTAGAGATATGTATTTTTGTTAGTAGTACTAGAAAAATGATCTTTTGTGAGGTTTCTAAAGACACAAGTTAGTTTTTTTATTCAATATAACAGTGTGACTGTCAACCTAAATATGAAAGGTTTATAATCATAACTCCAAAACCAAACATGAACTTTGTCTAAAAAAGCCTGTAATATTGAATTTATGTGAGTTTGACCTGAATCAGGTATTTTGGAAAGGTTCCAAAATACAAAAATCAGGTTTTACTGGCCTCATATTGGTCAAACTCAAAATGTCAGTTTATGAAACATAACTCCAAAAATACACATGCAATATGTCTAATAATGCCTGAAGAAATGCATCTTTGAGAGTTGTCCTGAAAAAAAACATTTGGTACCGTTTGCAAATACAAAAAGTAATGTTTTACTCAATTTGACAGTAATGTACTTAGAATCCTGAGATAATGCGAATAAAGCAATAAAAATGTATTCCAACATAATTCCTAATCCAAACGTGCAGAGTCAAAAAATGCCTGTGATATTGAATACATGTGAGTTTTACTAGATACAGTTGTTTTTCTATGGTTTGCAAATACAAAAATGAGGTATTACTCAATATGACTGTATACTGTAACACTCAATATGACAGTTATTTAAACATAACTCCTACACCACACATGGAAAATGGCTAATAATGCCTGAAATAATGCATCTTTCGGAGTTTTACTGGAAACATATGCTTTTTTAAATCTTGCAATTGCAAAAAGTAGTTTTTTACTCAATATGACTATAATGTTCTTAGAATCCTGAGATAATGCAAAAAAAGCAATAAAAATGTATTCAAACATAACTTCTAAACAACACATGCAAAATGGCTAATAATGCCTAGAGATATGTATTTTTGTTAGTAGTACTAGAAAAATGATCTTTTGTAAGGTTTCTAAAGACACAAGTTAGTTTTTTTATTCAATATAACAGAGTGACTGTCAACCTAAATATGAAAGGTTTATAATCATAACTCCAAAACCAAACATGAACTTTGTCTAAAAAAGCCTGTAATATTGAATTTATGTGAGTTTGACCTGAATCAGGTATTTTGGAAAGGTTCAAAAATACAAAAATCAGGTTTTACTGGCCTCATATTGGTCAAACTCAAAATGTCCGTTTATGAAACATAACTCCAAAAATACACATGCAATATGTCTAATAATGCCTGAAGAAATGCATCGTTGAGAGTTTTCCTGAAAAAAAAACATTTGGTACCGTTTGCAAAAACAAAAAGTAATGTTTTACTCAATTTGACAGTAATGTACTTAGAATCCTGAGATAATGCGAATAAAGCAATAAAAATGTATTCCAACATAATTCCTAATCCAAACGTGCAAAGAGTCTAAAAATGCCTGTGATGTTGAATACATGTGAGTTTTACTAGATAGAGTTTGTTTTTCTATGGTTTGCAAATACAAAAATGAGGTATTACTCAATATGACTGTATACTGTAACACTCAATATGACAGTTATTTAAACATAACTCCTACACCACACATGGAAAATGGCCAATAATGCCTGAAATAATGCATCTTTGGGAGTTTTACACGAAACATATGCTTTTTTAAATCTTGCAAATGCAAAAAGTAGTTTTTTACTCAATATGACTATAATGTTCTTAGAATCCTGAGATAATGCGAAAAAAGCAATAAAAATGTATTCAAACATAACTTCTAAACAACACATGCAAAATGGCTAATAATGCCTAGAGATATGTATTTTTGTTAGTAGTACTAGAAAAAGGATCTTTTGTAAGGTTTCTAAAGACACAAGTTAGTTTTTTTATTCAATATAACAGAGTGACTGTCAACCTAAATATGAAAGGTTTATAATCATAACTCCAAAACCAAACATGAACTTTGTCTAAAAAAGCCTGTAATATTGAATTTATGTGAGTTTGACCTGAATCAGGTATTTTGGAAAGGTTCAAAAATACAAAAATCAGGTTTTACTGGCCTCATATTGGTCAAACTCAAAATGTCAGTTTATGAAACATAACTCCAAAAATGCACATGCAATATGTCTAATAATGCCTGAAAAAATGCATCTATGAGAGTTTTCCTGAAAAAAAAACATTTGGTACCTATTGCAAAAACAAAAAGTAATGTTTTACTCAATTTGACAGTAATGTACTTAGAATCCTGAGATAATGCGAATAAAGCAATAAAAATGTATTCCAACATAATTCCTAATCCAAACGTGCAAAGTGTCTAAAAATGCCTGTGATATTGAATACATGTGAGTTTTACTAGATACAGTTGTTTTTCTATGGTTTGCAAATACAAAAATGAGGTATTACTCAATATGACTGTATACTGTAACACTCAATATGACAGTTATTTAAACATAACTCCTACACCACACATGGAAAATGGCTAATAATGCCTGAAATAATGCATCTTTGGGAGTTTTACACGAAACATATGCTTTTTTAAATCTTGCAAATGCAAAAAGTAGTTTTTTACTCAATATGACTATAATGTTCTTAGAATCCTGAGATAATGCGAAAAAAGCAATAAAAATGTATTCAAACATAACTTCTAAACAACACATGCAAAATGGCTAATAATGCCTAGAGATATGTATTTTTGTTAGTAGTACTAGAAAATGATCTTTTGTGAGGTTTCTAAAGACACAAGTTAGTTTTTTTATTCAATATAACAGTGTGACTGTCAACCTAAATATGAAAGGTTTATAATCATAACTCCAAAACCAAACATGAAATTTGTCTAAAAAAGCCTGTAATATTGAATTTATGTGAGTTTGACCTGAATCAGGTATTTTGGAAAGGTTCAAAAATACAAAAATCAGGTTTTACTGGCCTCATATTGGTCAAACTCAAAATGTCAGTTTATGAAACATAACTCCAAAAATGCACATGCAATATGTCTAATAATGCCTGAAGAAATGCATCTTTGAGAGTTTTCCTGAAAAAAAAACATTTGCTACCGTTTGCAAAAACAAAAAGTAATGTTTTACTCAATTTGACAGTAATGTACTTAGAATCCTGAGATAATGCGAATAAAGCAATAAAAATGTATTCCAACATAATTCCTAATCCAAACGTGCAAAGAGTCTAAAAATGCCTGTGATATTGAATACATGTGAGTTTTACTAGATACAGTTGTTTTTCTATGGTTTGCAAATACAAAAATGAGGTATTACTCAATATGACTGTATACTGTAACACTCATTATGACAGTTATTTAAACATAACTCCTACACCACACATGGAAAATGGCTAATAATGCCTGAAATAATGCATCTTTGGGAGTTTTACACGAAACATATGCTTTTTTAAATCTTGCAAATGCAAAAAGTAGTTTTTTACTCAATATGACTATAATGTTCTTAGAATCCTGAGATAATGCGAAAAAAGCAATAAAAATGTATTCAAACATAACTTCTAAACAACACATGCAAAATGGCTAATAATGCCTAGAGATATGTATTTTTGTTAGTAGTACTAGAAAAATGATCTTTTGTAAGGTTTCTAAAGACACAAGTTAGTTTTTTTATTCAATATAACAGAGTGACTGTCAACCTAAATATGAAGGGTTTATAATCATAACTCCAAAACCAAACATGAACTTTGTCTAAAAAAGCCTGTAATGTTGAATTTATGTGAGTTTGACCTGAATCAGGTATTTTGGAAAGGTTCAAAAATACAAAAATCAGGTTTTACTGGCCTCATATTGGTCAAACTCAAAATGTCAGTTTATGAAACATAACTCCAAAAATACACATGCAATATGTCTAATAATGCCTGAAGAAATGCATCGTTGAGAGTTTTCCTGAAAAAAAAAACATTTGGTACCGTTTGCAAAAACAAAAAGTAATGTTTTACTCAATTTGACAGTAATGTACTTAGAATCCTGAGATAATGCGAATAAAGCAATAAAAATGTATTCCAACATAATTCCTAATCCAAACGTGCAAAGAGTCTAAAAATGCCTGTGATGTTGAATACATGTGAGTTTTACTAGATAGAGTTTGTTTTTCTATGGTTTGCAAATACAAAAATGAGGTATTACTCAATATGACTGTATACTGTAACACTCAATATGACAGTTATTTAAACATAACTCCTACACCACACATGGAAAATGGCTAATAATGCCTGAAATAATGCATCTTTGGGAGTTTTACACGAAACATATGTTTTTTTAAATCTTGCAAATGCAAAAAGTAGTTTTTTACTCAATATGACTATAATGTTCTTAGAATCCTGAGATAATGCGAAAAAAGCAATAAAAATGTATTCAAACATAACTTCTAAACAACACATGCAAAATGGCTAAAAATGCCTAGAGATATGTATTTTTGTTAGTAGTACTAGAAAAATGATCTTTTGTAAGGTTTCTAAAGACACAAGTTAGTTTTTTTATTCAATATAACAGTGTGACTGTCAACCTAAATATGAAAGGTTTATAATCATAACTCCAAAAACAAACATGAAATTTGTCTAAAAAAGCCTGTAATATTGAATTTATGTGAGTTTGACCTGAATCAGGTATTTTGGAAAGGTTCAAAAATACAAAAATCAGGTTTTACTGGCCTCATATTGGTCAAACTCAAAATGTCAGTTTATGAAACATAACTCCAAAAATACACATGCAATATGTCTAATAATGCCTGAAGAAATGCATCTTTGAGAGTTTTCCTGAAAAAAAAAACATTTGGTACCGTTTGCAAAAACAAAAAGTAATGTTTTACTCAATTTGACAGTAATGTACTTAGAATCCTGAGATAATGCGAATAAAGCAATAAAAATGTATTCCAACATAATTCCTAATCCAAACGTGCAAAGAGTCTAAAAATGCCTGTGATATTGAATACATGTGAGTTTTACTAGATACAGTTGTTTTTCTATGGTTTGCAAATACAAAAATGAGGTATTACTCAATATGACTGTATACTGTAACACTCAATATGACAGTTATTTAAACATAACTCCTACACCACACATGGAAAATGGCTAATAATGCCTGAAATAATGCATCTTTGGGAGTTTTACTCGAAACATATGCTTTTTTTAAATCTTGCAAATGCAAAAAGTAGTTTTTTACTCAATATGACTATAATGTTCTTAGAATCCTGAGATAATGCGAAAAAAGCAATAAAAATGTATTCAAACATAACTTCTAAACAACACATGCAAAATGGCTAATAATGCCTAGAGATATGTATTTTTGTTAGTAGTACTAGAAAAATGATCTTTTGTAAGGTTTCTAAAGACACAAGTTAGTTTTTTTATTCAATATAACAGTGTGACTGTCAACCTAAATATGAAAGGTTTATAATCATAACTCCAAAACCAAACATGAAATTTGTCTAAAAAAGCCTGTAATAATGAATTTATGTGAGTTTGACCTGAATCAGGTATTTTGGAAAGGTTCAAAAATACAAAAATCAGGTTTTACTGGCCTCATATTGGTCAAACTCAAAATGTCAGTTTATGAAACATAACTCCAAAAATACACATGCAATATGTCTAATAATGCCTGAAGAAATGCATCTTTGAGAGTTTTCCTGAAAAAAAAAACATTTGGTACCGTTTGCAAAAACAAAAAGTAATGTTTTACTCAATTTGACAGTAATGTGCTTAGAATCCTGAGATAATGCGAATAAAGCAATAAAAATGTATTCCAACATAATTCCTAATCCAAACGTGCAAAGAGTCAAAAAATGCCTGTGATATTGAATACATGTGAGTTTTACTAGATACAGTTTTTTTTCTATGGTTTGCAAATACAAAAATGAGGTATTACTCAATATGACTGTATACTGTAACACTCAATATGACAGTTATTTAAACATAACTCCTACACCACACATGGAAAATGGCTAATAATGCCTGAAATAATGCATCTTTGGGAGTTTTACACGAAACATATGCTTTTTTATATCTTGCAAATGCAAAAAGTAGTTTTTTACTCAATATGACTATAATGTTCTTAGAATCCTGAGATAATGCGAAAAAAGCAATAAAAATGTATTCAAACATAACTTCTAAACAACACATGCAAAATGGCTAATAATGCCTAGAGATATGTATTTTTGTTAGTAGTACTAGAAAAAGGATCTTTTGTAAGGTTTCTAAAGACACAAGTTAGTTTTTTTATTCAATATAACAGAGTGACTGTCAACCTAAATATGAAAGGTTTATAATCATAACTCCAAAACCAAACATGAACTTTGTCTAAAAAAGCCTGTAATATTGAATTTATGTGAGTTTGACCTGAATCAGGTATTTTGGAAAGGTTCAAAAATACAAAAATCAGGTTTTACTGGCCTCATATTGGTCAAACTCAAAATGTCAGTTTATGAAACATAACTCCAAAAATGCACATGCAATATGTCTAATAATGCCTGAAAAAATGCATCTATGAGAGTTTTCCTGAAAAAAACAACATTTGGTACCGTTTGCAAAAACAAAAAGTAATGTTTTACTCAATTTGACAGTAATGTACTTAGAATCCTGAGATAATGCGAATAAAGCAATAAAAATGTATTCCAACATAATTCCTAATCCAAACGTGCAAAGTGTCTAAAAATGCCTGTGATATTGAATACATGTGAGTTTTACTAGATACAGTTGTTTTTCTATGGTTTGCAAATACAAAAATGAGGTATTACTCAATATGACTGTATACTGTAACACTCAATTTGACAGTTATTTAAACATAACTCCTACACCACACATGGAAAATGGCTAATAATGCCTGAAATAATGCATCTTTGGGAGTTTTACACGAAACATATGCTTTTTTAAATCTTGCAAATGCAAAAAGTAGTTTTTTACTCAATATGACTATAATGTTCTTAGAATCCTGAGATAATGCGAAAAAAGCAATAAAAATGTATTCAAACATAACTTCTAAACAACACATGCAAAATGGCTAATAATGCCTAGAGATATGTATTTTTGTTAGTAGTACTAGAAAAATGATCTTTTGTGAGGTTTCTAAAGACACAAGTTAGTTTTTTTATTCAATATAACAGTGTGACTGTCAACCTAAATATGAAAGGTTTATAATCATAACTCCAAAACCAAACATGAAATTTGTCTAAAAAAGCCTGTAATATTGAATTTATGTGAGTTTGACCTGAATCAGGTATTTTGGAAAGGTTCAAAAATACAAAAATCAGGTTTTACTGGCCTCATATTGGTCAAACTCAAAATGTCAGTTTATGAAACATAACTCCAAAAATGCACATGCAATATGTCTAATAATGCCTGAAGAAATGCATCTTTGAGAGTTTTCCTGAAAAAAAACATTTGCTACCGTTTGCAAAAACAAAAAGTAATGTTTTACTCAATTTGACAGTAATGTACTTAGAATCCTGAGATAATGCGAATAAAGCAATAAAAATGTATTCCAACATAATTCCTAATCCAAACGTGCAAAGAGTCTAAAAATGCCTGTGATATTGAATACATGTGAGTTTTACTAGATACAGTTGTTTTTCTATGGTTTGCAAATACAAAAATGAGGTATTACTCAATATGACTGTATACTGTAACACTCATTATGACAGTTATTTAAACATAACTCCTACACCACACATGGAAAATGGCTAATAATGCCTGAAATAATGCATCTTTGGGAGTGTTACACGAAACATATGCTTTTTTAAATCTTGCAAATGCAAAAAGTAGTTTTTTACTCAATATGACTATAATGTTCTTAGAATCCTGAGATAATGCGAAAAAAGCAATAAAAATGTATTCAAACATAACTTCTAAACAACACATGCAAAATGGCTAATAATGCCTAGAGATATGTATTTTTGTTAGTAGTACTAGAAAAATGATCTTTTGTAAGGTTTCTAAAGACACAAGTTAGTTTTTTTATTCAATATAACAGTGTGACTGTCAACCTAAATATGAAAGGTTTATAATCATAACTCCAAAACCAAACATGAACTTTGTCTAAAAAAGCCTGTAATATTGAATTTATGTGAGTTTGACCTGAATCAGGTATTTTGGAAAGGTTCAAAAATACAAAAATCAGGTTTTACTGGCCTCATATTGGTCAAACTCAAAATGTCAGTTTATGAAACATAACTCCAAAAATACACATGCAATATGTCTAATAATGCCTGAAGAAATGCATCTTTGAGAGTTTTCCTGAAAAAAAAACATTTGGTACCGTTTGCAAAAACAAAAAGTAATGTTTTACTCAATTTGACAGTTATGTACTTAGAATCATGAGATAATGCGAATAAAGCAATAAAAATGTATTCCAACATAATTCCTAATCCAAACGTGCAAAGTGTCTAAAAATGCCTGTGATATTGAATACATGTGAGTTTTACTAGATAGAGTTGTTTTTCTATGGTTTGCAAATACAAAAATGAGGTATTACTCAATATGACTGTATACTGTAACACTCAATATGACAGTTATTTAAACATAACTCCTACACCACACATGGAAAATGGCTAATAATGCCTGAAATAATGCATCTTTGGGAGTTTTACTCGAAACATATGCTTTTTTAAATCTTGCAAATGCAAAAAGTAGTTTTTTACTCAATATGACTATAATGTTCTTAGAATCCTGAGATAATGCGAAAAAAGCAATAAAAATGTATTCAAACATAACTTCTAAACAACACATGCAAATGGCTAATAATGCCTAGAGATATGTATTTTTGTTAGTAGTACTAGAAAAATGATCTTTTGTAAGGTTTCTAAAGACACAAGTTAGTTTTTTTATTCATATAACAGTGTGACTGTCAACCTAAATATGAAAGGTTTATAATCATAACTCCAAAAACAAACATGAAATTTGTCTAAAAAAGCCTGTAATATTGAATTTATGTGAGTTTGACCTGAATCAGGTATTTTGGAAAGGTTCAAAAATACAAAAATCAGGTTTTACTGGCCTCATATTGGTCAAACTCAAAATGTCAGTTTATGAAACATAACTCCAAAAATACACATGCAATATGTCTAATAATGCCTGAAGAAATGCATCTTTGAGAGTTTTCCTGAAAAAAAAAACATTTGGTACCGTTTGCAAAAACAAAAAGTAATGTTTTACTCAATTTGACAGTAATGTACTTAGAATCCTGAGATAATGCGAATAAAGCAATAAAAATGTATTCCAACATAATTCCTAATCCAAACGTGCAAAGAGTCTAAAAATGCCTGTGATATTGAATACATGTGAGTTTTACTAGATACAGTTGTTTTTCTATGGTTTGCAAATACAAAAATGAGGTATTACTCAATATGACTGTATACTGTAACACTCAATATGACAGTTATTTAAACATAACTCCTACACCACACATGGAAAATGGCTAATAATGCCTGAAATAATGCATCTTTGGGAGTTTTACTCGAAACATATGCTTTTTTTAAATCTTGCAAATGCAAAAAGTAGTTTTTTACTCAATATGACTATAATGTTCTTAGAATCCTGAGATAATGCGAAAAAAGCAATAAAAATGTATTCAAACATAACTTCTAAACAACACATGCAAAATGGCTAATAATGCCTAGAGATATGTATTTTTGTTAGTAGTACTAGAAAAATGATCTTTTGTAAGGTTTCTAAAGACACAAGTTAGTTTTTTTATTCAATATAACAGTGTGACTGTCAACCTAAATATGAAAGGTTTATAATCATAACTCCAAAACCAAACATGAAATTTGTCTAAAAAGCCTGTAATAATGAATTTATGTGAGTTTGACCTGAATCAGGTATTTTGGAAAGGTTCAAAAATACAAAAATCAGGTTTTACTGGCCTCATATTGGTCAAACTCAAAATGTCAGTTTATGAAACATAACTCCAAAAATACACATGCAATATGTCTAATAATGCCTGAAGAAATGCATCTTTGAGAGTTTTCCTGAAAAAAAAAACATTTGGTACCGTTTGCAAAAACAAAAAGTAATGTTTTACTCAATTTGACAGTAATGTGCTTAGAATCCTGAGATAATGCGAATAAAGCAATAAAAAGGTATTCCAACATAATTCCTAATCCAAACGTGCAAAGTGTCTAAAAATGCCTGTGATATTGAATACATGTGAGTTTTACTAGATACAGTTTGTTTTTCTATGGTTTGCAAATACAAAAATGAGGTATTACTCAATATGACTGTATACTGTAACACTCAATATGACAGTTATTTAAACATAACTCCTACACCACACATGGAAAATGGCTAATAATGCCTGAAATAATGCATCTTTGGGAGTTTTACACGAAACATATGCTTTTTTAAATCTTGCAAATGCAAAAAGTAGTTTTTTACTCAATATGACTATAATGTTCTTAGAATCCTGAGATAATGCGAAAAAAGCAATAAAAATGTATTCAAACATAACTTCTAAACAACACATGCAAAATGGCTAATAATGCCTAGAGATATGTATTTTTGTTAGTAGTACTAGAAAAATGATCTTTTGTAAGGTTTCTAAAGACACAAGTTAGTTTTTTTATTCAATATAACAGTGTGACTGTCAACCTAAATATGAAAGGTTTATAATCATAACTCCAAAAACAAACAAACTGAAATTTGTCTAAAAAAGCCTGTAATATTGAATTTATGTGAGTTTGACCTGAATCAGGTATTTTGGAAAGGTTCAAAAATACAAAAATCAGGTTTTACTGGCCTCATATTGGTCAAACTCAAAATGTCAGTTTATGAAACATAACTCCAAAAATACACATGCAATATGTCTAATAATGCCTGAAGAAATGCATCTTTGAGAGTTTTCCTGAAAAAAAAAACATTTGGTACCGTTTGCAAAAACAAAAAGTAATGTTTTACTCAATTTGACAGTAATGTACTTAGAATCCTGAGATAATGCGAATAAAGCAATAAAAATGTATTCCAACATAATTCCTAATCCAAACGTGCAAAGAGTCAAAAAATGCCTGTGATATTGAATACATGTGAGTTTTACTAGATACAGTTTTTTTTCTATGGTTTGCAAATACAAAAATGAGGTATTACTCAATATGACTGTATACTGTAACACTCAATATGACAGTTATTTAAACATAACTCCTACACCACACATGGAAAATGGCTAATAATGCCTGAAATAATGCATCTTTGGGAGTTTTACACGAAACATATGCTTTTTCATATCTTGCAAATGCAAAAAGTAGTTTTTTACTCAATATGACTATAATGTTCTTAGAATCCTGAGATAATGCGAAAAAAGCAATAAAAATGTATTCAAACATAACTTCTAAACAACACATGCAAAATGGCTAATAATGCCTAGAGATATGTATTTTTGTTAGTAGTACTAGAAAAAGGATCTTTTGTAAGGTTTCTAAAGACACAAGTTAGTTTTTTTATTCAATATAACAGAGTGACTGTCAACCTAAATATGAAAGGTTTATAATCATAACTCCAAAACCAAACATGAACTTTGTCTAAAAAAGCCTGTAATATTGAATTTATGTGAGTTTGACCTGAATCAGGTATTTTGGAAAGGTTCAAAAATACAATAATCAGGTTTTACTGGCCTCATATTGGTCAAACTCAAAATGTCAGTTTATGAAACATAACTCCAAAAATGCACATGCAATATGTCTAATAATGCCTGAAAAAATGCATCTATGAGAGTTTTCCTGAAAAAAAAAACATTTGGTACCGTTTGCAAAAACAAAAAGTAATGTTTTACTCAATTTGACAGTAATGTACTTAGAATCCTGAGATAATGCGAATAAAGCAATAAAAATGTATTCCAACATAATTCCTAATCCAAACGTGCAAAGTGTCTAAAAATGCCTGTGATATTGAATACATGTGAGTTTTACTAGATACAGTTGTTTTTCTATGGTTTGCAAATACAAAAATGAGGTATTACTCAATATGACTGTATACTGTAACACTCAATTTGACAGTTATTTAAACATAACTCCTACACCACACATGGAAAATGGCTAATAATGCCTGAAATAATGCATCTTTGGGAGTTTTACACGAAACATATGCTTTTTTAAATCTTGCAAATGCAAAAAGTAGTTTTTTACTCAATATGACTATAATGTTCTTAGAATCCTGAGATAATGCGAAAAAAGCAATAAAAATGTATTCAAACATAACTTCTAAACAACACATGCAAAATGGCTAATAATGCCTAGAGATATGTATTTTTGTTAGTAGTACTAGAAAAATGATCTTTTGTGAGGTTTCTAAAGACACAAGTTAGTTTTTTTATTCAATATAACAGTGTGACTGTCAACCTAAATATGAAAGGTTTATAATCATAACTCCAAAACCAAACATGAAATTTGTCTAAAAAAGCCTGTAATATTGAATTTATGTGAGTTTGACCTGAATCAGGTATTTTGGAAAGGTTCAAAAATACAAAAATCAGGTTTTACTGGCCTCATATTGGTCAAACTCAAAATGTCAGTTTATGAAACATAACTCCAAAAATGCACATGCAATATGTCTAATAATGCCTGAAGAAATGCATCTTTGAGAGTTTTCCTGAAAAAAAAACATTTGCTACCGTTTGCAAAAACAAAAAGTAATGTTTTACTCAATTTGACAGTAATGTACTTAGAATCCTGAGATAATGCGAATAAAGCAATAAAAATGTATTCCAACATAATTCCTAATCCAAACGTGCAAAGAGTCTAAAAATGCCTGTGATATTGAATACATGTGAGTTTTACTAGATACAGTTGTTTTTCTATGGTTTGCAAATACAAAAATGAGGTATTACTCAATATGACTGTATACTGTAACACTCATTATGACAGTTATTTAAACATAACTCCTACACCACACATGGAAAATGGCTAATAATGCCTGAAATAATGCATCTTTGGGAGTGTTACACGAAACATATGCTTTTTTAAATCTTGCAAATGCAAAAAGTAGTTTTTTACTCAATATGACTATAATGTTCTTAGAATCCTGAGATAATGCGAAAAAAGCAATAAAAATGTATTCAAACATAACTTCTAAACAACACATGCAAAATGGCTAATAATGCCTAGAGATATGTATTTTTGTTAGTAGTACTAGAAAAATGATCTTTTGTAAGGTTTCTAAAGACACAAGTTAGTTTTTTTATTCAATATAACAGTGTGACTGTCAACCTAAATATGAAAGGTTTATAATCATAACTCCAAAACCAAACATGAACTTTGTCTAAAAAAGCCTGTAATATTGAATTTATGTGAGTTTGACCTGAATCAGGTATTTTGGAAAGGTTCAAAAATACAAAAATCAGGTTTTACTGGCCTCATATTGGTCAAACTCAAAATGTCAGTTTATGAAACATAACTCCAAAAATACACATGCAATATGTCTAATAATGCCTGAAGAAATGCATCTTTGAGAGTTTTCCTGAAAAAAAAACATTTGGTACCGTTTGCAAAAACAAAAAGTAATGTTTTACTCAATTTGACAGTTATGTACTTAGAATCATGAGATAATGCGAATAAAGCAATAAAAATGTATTCCAACATAATTCCTAATCCAAACGTGCAAAGTGTCTAAAAATGCCTGTGATATTGAATACATGTGAGTTTTACTAGATAGAGTTGTTTTTCTATGGTTTGCAAATACAAAAATGAGGTATTACTCAATATGACTGTATACTGTAACACTCAATATGACAGTTATTTAAACATAACTCCTACACCACAAATGGAAAATGGCTAATAATGCCTGAAATAATGCATCTTTGGGAGTTTTACTCGAAACATATGCTTTTTTAAATCTTGCAAATGCAAAAAGTAGTTTTTTACTCAATATGACTATAATGTTCTTAGAATCCTGAGATAATGCGAAAAAAGCAATAAAAATGTATTCAAACATAACTTCTAAACAACACATGCAAAATGGCTAATAATGCCTAGAGATATGTATTTTTGTTAGTAGTACTAGAAAAATGATCTTTTGTAAGGTTTCTAAAGACACAAGTTAGTTTTTTTATTCAATATAACAGTGTGACTGTCAACCTAAATATGAAAGGTTTATAATCATAACTCCAAAACCAAACATGACATTTGTCTAAAAAAGCCTGTAAATTGAATTTATGTGAGTTTGACCTGAATCAGGTATTTTGGAAAGGTTCAAAAATACAAAAATCAGGTTTTACTGGCCTCATATTGGTCAAACTCAAAATGTCAGTTTATGAAACATAACTCCAAAAATACACATGCAATATGTCTAATAATGCCTGAAGAAATGCATCTTTGAGAGTTTTCCTGAAAAAAAAAACATTTGTTACCGTTTGCAAAAACAAAAAGTAATGTTTTACTCAATTTGACAGTAATGTAGTTAGAATCCTGAGATAATGCGAATAAAGCAATAAAAATGTATTCCAACATAATTCCTAATCCAAACGTGCAAAGTGTCTAAAAATGCCTGTGATATTGAATACATGTGAGTTTTACTAGATACAGTTGTTTTTCTATGGTTTTCAAATACAAAAATGAGGTATTACTCAATATGACTGTATACTGTAACACTCAATATGACAGTTATTTAAACATAACTCCTACACCACACATGGAAAATGGCTAATAATGCCTGAAATACTGCATCTTTGGGAGTTTTACACGAAACATATGCTTTTTTAAATCTTGCAAATGCAAAAAGTAGTTTTTTACTCAATATGACTATAATGTTCTTAGAATCCTGAGATAATGCGAAAAAAGCAATAAAAATGTATTCAAACATAACTTCTAAACAACACATGCAAAATGGCTAATAATGCCTAGAGATATGTATTTTTGTTAGTAGTACTAGAAAAATGATCTTTTGTAAGGTTTCTAAAGACACAAGTTAGTTTTTTTATTCAATATAACAGAGTGACCGTCAACCTACATATGAAAGGTTTATAATCATAACTCCAAAACCAAACATGAACTTTGTCTAAAAAAGCCTGTAATATTGAATTTATGTGAGTTTGACCTGAATCATGTATTTTGGAAAGGTTCAAAAATACAAAAATCAGGTTTTACTGGCCTCATATTGGTCAAACTCAAAATGTCAGTTTATGAAACATAACTCCAAAAATACACATGCAATATGTCTAATAATGCCTGAAGAAATGCATCTTTGAGAGTTTTCCTGAAAAAAAAACATTTGGTACCGTTTGCAAAAACAAAAAGTAATGTTTTACTCAATTTGACAGTTATGTACTTAGAATCCTGAGATAATGCGAATAAAGCAATAAAAATGTATTCCAACATAATTCCTAATCCAAACGTGCAAAGTGTCTAAAAATGCCTGTGATATTGAATACATGTGAGTTTTACTAGATACAGTTGTTTTTCTATGGTTTGCAAATACAAAAATGAGGTATTACTCAATATGACTGTATACTGTAACACTCAATATGACAGTTATTTAAACATAACTCCTACACCACACATGGAAAATGGCTAATAATGCCTGAAATAATGCATCTTTGGGAGTTTTACACGAAACATATGCTTTTTTAAATCTTGCAAATGCAAAAAGTAGTTTTTTACTCAATATGACTATAATGTTCTTAGAATCCTGAGATAATGCGAAAAAAGCAATAAAAATGTATTCAAACATAACTTCTAAACAACACATGCAAAATGGCTAATAATGCCTAGAGATATGTATTTTTGTTAGTAGTACTAGAAAAATGATCTTTTGTAAGGTTTCTAAAGACACAAGTTAGTTTTTTTATTCAATATAACAGTGTGACTGTCAACCTAAATATGAAAGGTTTATAATCATAACTCCAAAACCAAACATGAAATTTGTCTAAAAAAGCCTGTAATAATGAATTTATGTGAGTTTGACCTGAATCAGGTATTTTGGAAAGGTTCAAAAATACAAAAATCAGGTTTTACTGGCCTCATATTGGTCAAACTCAAAATGTCAGTTTATGAAACATAACTCCAAAAATACACATGCAATATGTCTAATAATGCCTGAAGAAATGCATCTTTGAGAGTTTTCCTGAAAAAAAAAACATTTGGTACCGTTTGCAAAAACAAAAAGTAATGTTTTACTCAATTTGACAGTAATGTGCTTAGAATCCTGAGATAATGCGAATAAAGCAATAAAAAGGTATTCCAACATAATTCCTAATCCAAACGTGCAAAGTGTCTAAAAATGCCTGTGATATTGAATACATGTGAGTTTTACTAGATACAGTTTGTTTTTCTATGGTTTGCAAATACAAAAATGAGGTATTACTCAATATGACTGTATACTGTAACACTCAATATGACAGTTATTTAAACATAACTCCTACACCACACATGGAAAATGGCTAATAATGCCTGAAATAATGCATCTTTGGGAGTTTTACACGAAACATATGCTTTTTTAAATCTTGCAAATGCAAAAAGTAGTTTTTTACTCAATATGACTATAATGTTCTTAGAATCCTGAGATAATGCGAAAAAAGCAATAAAAATGTATTCAAACATAACTTCTAAACAACACATGCAAAATGGCTAATAATGCCTAGAGATATGTATTTTTGTTAGTAGTACTAGAAAAATGATCTTTTGTAAGGTTTCTAAAGACACAAGTTAGTTTTTTTATTCAATATAACAGTGTGACTGTCAACCTAAATATGAAAGGTTTATAATCATAACTCCAAAAACAAAAATGAAATTTGTCTAAAAAAGCCTGTAATATTGAATTTATGTGAGTTTGACCTGAATCAGGTATTTTGGAAAGGTTCAAAAATACAAAAATCAGGTTTTACTGGCCTCATATTGGTCAAACTCAAAATGTCAGTTTATGAAACATAACTCCAAAAATACACATGCAATATGTCTAATAATGCCTGAAGAAATGCATCTTTGAGAGTTTTCCTGAAAAAAAAAACATTTGGTACCGTTTGCAAAAACAAAAAGTAATGTTTTACTCAATTTGACAGTAATGTACTTAGAATCCTGAGATAATGCGAATAAAGCAATAAAAATGTATTCCAACATAATTCCTAATCCAAACGTGCAAAGAGTCAAAAAATGCCTGTGATATTGAATACATGTGAGTTTTACTAGATACAGTTTTTTTTCTATGGTTTGCAAATACAAAAATGAGGTATTACTCAATATGACTGTATACTGTAACACTCAATATGACAGTTATTTAAACATAACTCCTACACCACACATGGAAAATGGCTAATAATGCCTGAAATAATGCATCTTTGGGAGTTTTACACGAAACATATGCTTTTTCGTATCTTGCAAATGCAAAAAGTAGTTTTTTACTCAATATGACTATAATGTTCTTAGAATCCTGAGATAATGCGAAAAAAGCAATAAAAATGTATTCAAACATAACTTCTAAACAACACATGCAAAATGGCTAATAATGCCTAGAGATATGTATTTTTGTTAGTAGTACTAGAAAAAGGATCTTTTGTAAGGTTTCTAAAGACACAAGTTAGTTTTTTTATTCAATATAACAGAGTGACTGTCAACCTAAATATGAAAGGTTTATAATCATAACTCCAAAACCAAACATGAACTTTGTCTAAAAAAGCCTGTAATATTGAATTTATGTGAGTTTGACCTGAATCAGGTATTTTGGAAAGGTTCAAAAATACAATAATCAGGTTTTACTGGCCTCATATTGGTCAAACTCAAAATGTCAGTTTATGAAACAAAACTCCAAAAATGCACATGCAATATGTCTAATAATGCCTGAAAAAATGCATCTATGAGAGTTTTCCTGAAAAAAAAAACATTTGGTACCGTTTGCAAAAACAAAAAGTAATGTTTTACTCAATTTGACAGTAATGTACTTAGAATCCTGAGATAATGCGAATAAAGCAATAAAAATGTATTCCAACATAATTCCTAATCCAAACGTGCAAAGTGTCTAAAAATGCCTGTGATATTGAATACATGTGAGTTTTACTAGATACAGTTGTTTTTCTATGGTTTGCAAATACAAAAATGAGGTATTACTCAATATGACTGTATACTGTAACACTCAATTTGACAGTTATTTAAACATAACTCCTACACCACACATGGAAAATGGCTAATAATGCCTGAAATAATGCATCTTTGGGAGTTTTACACGAAACATATGCTTTTTTAAATCTTGCAAATGCAAAAAGTAGTTTTTTACTCAATATGACTATAATGTTCTTAGAATCCTGAGATAATGCGAAAAAAGCAATAAAAATGTATTCAAACATAACTTCTAAACAACACATGCAAAATGGCTAATAATGCCTAGAGATATGTATTTTTGTTAGTAGTACTAGAAAAATGATCTTTTGTGAGGTTTCTAAAGACACAAGTTAGTTTTTTTATTCAATATAACAGTGTGACTGTCAACCTAAATATGAAAGGTTTATAATCATAACTCCAAAACCAAACATGAAATTTGTCTAAAAAAGCCTGTAATATTGAATTTATGTGAGTTTGACCTGAATCAGGTATTTTGGAAAGGTTCAAAAATACAAAAATCAGGTTTTACTGGCCTCATATTGGTCAAACTCAAAATGTCAGTTTATGAAACATAACTCCAAAAATGCACATGCAATATGTCTAATAATGCCTGAAGAAATGCATCTTTGAGAGTTTTCCTGAAAAAAAAACATTTGCTACCGTTTGCAAAAACAAAAAGTAATGTTTTACTCAATTTGACAGTAATGTACTTAGAATCCTGAGATAATGCGAATAAAGCAATAAAAATTTATTCCAACATAATTCCTAATCCAAACGTGCAAAGAGTCTAAAAATGCCTGTGATATTGAATACATGTGAGTTTTACTAGATACAGTTGTTTTTCTATGGTTTGCAAATACAAAAATGAGGTATTACTCAATATGACTGTATACTGTAACACTCATTATGACAGTTATTTAAACATAACTCCTACACCACACATGGAAAATGGCTAATAATGCCTGAAATAATGCATCTTTGGGAGTGTTACACGAAACATATGCTTTTTTAAATCTTGCAAATGCAAAAAGTAGTTTTTTACTCAATATGACTATAATGTTCTTAAAATCCTGAGATAATGCGAAAAAAGCAATACAAATGTATTCAAACATAACTTCTAAACAACACATGCAAAATGGCTAATAATGCCTAGAGATATGTATTTTTGTTAGTAGTACTAGAAAAATGATCTTTTGTAAGGTTTCTAAAGACGCAAGTTAGTTTTTTTATTCAATATAACAGAGTGACTGTCAACCTAAATATGAAAGGTTTATAATCATAACTCCAAAACCAAACATGAACTTTGTCTAAAAAAGCCTGTAATGTTGAATTTATGTGAGTTTGACCTGAATCAGGTATTTTGGAAAGGTTCAAAAATACAAAAATCAGGTTTTACTGGCCTCATATTGGTCAAACTCAAAATGTCAGTTTATGAAACATAACTCCAAAAATACACATGCAATATGTCTAATAATGCCTGAAGAAATGCATCGTTGAGAGTTTTCCTGAAAAAAAAACATTTGGTACCGTTTGCAAAAACAAAAAGTAATGTTTTACTCAATTTGACAGTAATGTACTTAGAATCCTGAGATAATGCGAATAAAGCAATAAAAATGTATTCCAACATAATTCCTAATCCAAACGTGCAAAGAGTCTAAAAATGCCTGTGATATTGAATACATGTGAGTTTTACTAGATACAGTTGTTTTTCTATGGTTTGCAAATACAAAAATGAGGTATTACTCAATATGACTGTATACTGTAACACTCAATATGACAGTTATTTAAACATAACTCCTACACCACACATGGAAAATGGCTAATAATGCCTGAAATAATGCATCTTTGGGAGTTTTACTCGAAACATATGCTTTTTTTAAATCTTGCAAATGCAAAAAGTAGTTTTTTACTCAATATGACTATAATGTTCTTAAAATCCTGAGATAATGCGAAAAAAGCAATACAAATGTATTCAAACATAACTTCTAAACAACACATGCAAAATGGCTAATAATGCCTAGAGATATGTATTTTTGTTAGTAGTACTAGAAAAATGATCTTTTGTAAGGTTTCTAAAGACACAAGTTAGTTTTTTTATTCAATATAACAGTGTGACTGTCAACCTAAATATGAAAGGTTTATAATCATAACTCCAAAACCAAACATGAAATTTGTCTAAAAAAGCCTGTAATAATGAATTTATGTGAGTTTGACCTGAATCAGGTATTTTGGAAAGGTTCAAAAATACAAAAATCAGGTTTTACTGGCCTCATATTGGTCAAACTCAAAATGTCAGTTTATGAAACATAACTCCAAAAATACACGTGCAATATGTCTAATAATGCCTGAAGAAATGCATCTTTGAGAGTTGTCCTGAAAAAAAAACATTTGGTACCGTTTGCAAAAACAAAAAGTAATGTTTTACTCAATTTGACAGTAATGTACTTAGAATCCTGAGATAATGCGAATAAAGCAATAAAAATGTATTCCAACATAATTCCTAATCCAAACGTGCAAAGAGTCAAAAAATGCCTGTGATATCGAATACATGTGAGTTTTACTAGATACAGTTGTTTTTCTATGGTTTGCAAATACAAAAATGAGGTATTACTCAATATGACTTTATACTGTAACACTCAATATGACAGTTATTTAAACATAACTCCTACACCACACATGGAAAATGGCTAATAATGCCTGAAATAATGCATCTTTCGGAGTTTTACTGGAAACATATGCTTTTTTAAATCTTGCAATTGCAAAAAGTAGTTTTTTACTCAATATGACTATAATGTTCTTAGAATCCTGAGATAATGCAAAAAAAGCAATAAAAATGTATTCAAACATAACTTCTAAACAACACATGCAAAATGGCTAATAATGCCTAGAGATATGTATTTTTGTTAGTAGTACTAGAAAAATGATCTTTTGTAAGGTTTCTAAAGACGCAAGTTAGTTTTTTTATTCAATATAACAGAGTGACTGTCAACCTAAATATGAAAGGTTTATAATCATAACTCCAAAACCAAACATGAACTTTGTCTAAAAAAGCCTGTAATGTTGAATTCATGTGAGTTTGACCTGAATCAGGTATTTTGGAAAGGTTCAAAAATACAAAAATCAGGTTTTACTGGCCTCATATTGGTCAAACTCAAAATGTCAGTTTATGAAACATAACTCCAAAAATACACATGCAATATGTCTAATAATGCCTGAAGAAATGCATCGTTGAGAGTTTTCCTGAAAAAAAAACATTTGGTACCGTTTGCAAAAACAAAAAGTAATGTTTTACTCAATTTGACAGTAATGTACTTAGAATCCTGAGATAATGCGAATAAAGCAATAAAAATGTATTCCAACATAATTCCTAATCCAAACGTGCAAAGAGTCTAAAAATGCCTGTGATATTGAATACATGTGAGTTTTACTAGATACAGTTGTTTTTCTATGGTTTGCAAATACAAAAATGAGGTATTACTCAATATGACTGTATACTGTAACACTCAATATGACAGTTATTTAAACATAACTCCTACACCACACATGGAAAATGGCTAATAATGCCTGAAATAATGCATCTTTGGGAGTTTTACTCGAAACATATGCTTTTTTTAAATCTTGCAAATGCAAAAAGTAGTTTTTTACTCAATATGACTATAATGTTCTTAAAATCCTGAGATAATGCGAAAAAAGCAATACAAATGTATTCAAACATAACTTCTAAACAACACATGCAAAATGGCTAATAATGCCTAGAGATATGTATTTTTGTTAGTAGTACTAGAAAAATGATCTTTTGTAAGGTTTCTAAAGACACAAGTTAGTTTTTTTATTCAATATAACAGTGTGACTGTCAACCTAAATATGAAAGGTTTATAATCATAACTCCAAAACCAAACATGAAATTTGTCTAAAAAAGCCTGTAATAATGAATTTATGTGAGTTTGACCTGAATCAGGTATTTTGGAAAGGTTCAAAAATACAAAAATCAGGTTTTACTGGCCTCATATTGGTCAAACTCAAAATGTCAGTTTATGAAACATAACTCCAAAAATACACATGCACATGCAATATGTCTAATAATGCCTGAAGAAATGCATCTTTGAGAGTTTTCCTGAAAAAAAAAACATTTGGTACCGTTTGCAAAAACAAAAAGTAATGTTTTACTCAATTTGACAGTAATGTGCTTAGAATCCTGAGATAATGCGAATAAAGCAATAAAAAGGTATTCCAACATAATTCCTAATCCAAACGTGCAAAGTGTCTAAAAATGCCTGTGATATTGAATACATGTGAGTTTTACTAGATACAGTTTGTTTTTCTATGGTTTGCAAATACAAAAATGAGGTATTACTCAATATGACTGTATACTGTAACACTCAATATGACAGTTATTTAAACATAACTCCTACACCACACATGGAAAATGGCTAATAATGCCTGAAATAATGCATCTTTGGGAGTTTTACACGAAACATATGCTTTTTTAAATCTTGCAAATGCAAAAAGTAGTTTTTTACTCAATATGACTATAATGTTCTTAGAATCCTGAGATAATGCGAAAAAAGCAATAAAAATGTATTCAAACATAACTTCTAAACAACACATGCAAAATGGCTAATAATGCCTAGAGATATGTATTTTTGTTAGTAGTACTAGAAAAATGATCTTTTGTAAGGTTTCTAAAGACACAAGTTAGTTTTTTTATTCAATATAACAGTGTGACTGTCAACCTAAATATGAAAGGTTTATAATCATAACTCCAAAAACAAACATGAAATTTGTCTAAAAAAGCCTGTAATATTGAATTTATGTGAGTTTGACCTGAATCAGGTATTTTGGAAAGGTTCAAAAATACAAAAATCAGGTTTTACTGGCCTCATATTGGTCAAACTCAAAATGTCAGTTTATGAAACATAACTCCAAAAATACACATGCAATATGTCTAATAATGCCTGAAGAAATGCATCGTTGAGAGTTTTCCTGAAAAAAAACCATTTGGTACCGTTTGCAAAAACAAAAAGTAATGTTTTACTCAATTTGACAGTAATGTACTTAGAATCCTGAGATAATGCGAATAAAGCAATAAAAATGTATTCCAACATAATTCCTAATCCAAACGTGCAAAGTGTCTAAAAATGCCTGTGATATTGAATACATGTGAGTTTTACTAGATACAGTTGTTTTTCTATGGTTTGCAAATACAAAAATGAGGTATTACTCAATATGACTGTATACTGTAACACTCAATATGACAGTTATTTAAACATAACTCCTACACCACACATGGAAAATGGCTAATAATGCCTGAAATAATGCATCTTTGGGAGTTTTACACGAAACATATGCTTTTTTAAATCTTGCAAATGCAAAAAGTAGTTTTTTACTCAATATGACTATAATGTTCTTAGAATCCTGAGATAATGCGAAAAAAGCAATAAAAATGTATTCAAACATAACTTCTAAACAACACATGCAAAATGGCTAATAATGCCTGGAGATATGTATTTTTGTTAGTAGTACTAGAAAAATGATCTTTTGTGAGGTTTCTAAAGACACAAGTTAGTTTTTTTATTCAATATAACAGTGTGACTGTCAACCTAAATATGAAAGGTTTATAATCATAACTCCAAAACCAAACATGAACTTTGTCTAAAAAAGCCTGTAATATTGAATTTATGTGAGTTTGACCTGAATCAGGTATTTTGGAAAGGTTCCAAAATACAAAAATCAGGTTTTACTGGCCTCATATTGGTCAAACTCAAAATGTCAGTTTATGAAACATAACTCCAAAAATACACATGCAATATGTCTAATAATGCCTGAAGAAATGCATCTTTGAGAGTTGTCCTGAAAAAAAACATTTGGTACCGTTTGCAAAAACAAAAAGTAATGTTTTACTCAATTTGACAGTAATGTACTTAGAATCCTGAGATAATGCGAATAAAGCAATAAAAATGTATTCCAACATAATTCCTAATCCAAACGTGCAAAGAGTCAAAAAATGCCTGTGATATCGAATACATGTGAGTTTTACTAGATACAGTTGTTTTTCTATGGTTTGCAAATACAAAAATGAGGTATTACTCAATATGACTGTATACTGTAACACTCAATATGACAGTTATTTAAACATAACTCCTACACCACACATGGAAAATGGCTAATAATGCCTGAAATAATGCATCTTTCGGAGTTTTACTGGAAACATATGCTTTTTTAAATCTTGCAATTGCAAAAAGTAGTTTTTTACTCAATATGACTATAATGTTCTTAGAATCCTGAGATAATGCGAAAAAAGCAATAAAAATGTATTCAAACATAACTTCTAAACAACACATGCAAAATGGCTAATAATGCCTAGAGATATGTATTTTTGTTAGTAGTACTAGAAAAATGATCTTTTGTGAGGTTTCTAAAGACGCAAGTTAGTTTTTTTATTCAATATAACAGAGTGACTGTCAACCTAAATATGAAAGGTTTATAATCATAACTCCAAAACCAAACATGAACTTTGTCTAAAAAAGCCTGTAATGTTGAATTTATGTGAGTTTGACCTGAATCAGGTATTTTGGAAAGGTTCAAAAATACAAAAATCAGGTTTTACTGGCCTCATATTGGTCAAACTCAAAATGTCAGTTTATGAAACATAACTCCAAAAATACACATGCAATATGTCTAATAATGCCTGAAGAAATGCATCGTTGAGAGTTTTCCTGAAAAAAAAACATTTGGTACCGTTTGCAAAAACAAAAAGTAATGTTTTACTCAATTTGACAGTAATGTACTTAGAATCCTGAGATAATGCGAATAAAGCAATAAAAATGTATTCCAACATAATTCCTAATCCAAACGTGCAAAGAGTCTAAAAATGCCTGTGATATTGAATACATGTGAGTTTTACTAGATACAGTTGTTTTTCTATGGTTTGCAAATACAAAAATGAGGTATTACTCAATATGACTGTATACTGTAACACTCAATATGACAGTTATTTAAACATAACTCCTACACCACACATGGAAAATGGCTAATAATGCCTGAAATAATGCATCTTTGGGAGTTTTACTCGAAACATATGCTTTTTTTAAATCTTGCAAATGCAAAAAGTAGTTTTTTACTCAATATGACTATAATGTTCATAGAATCCTGAGATAATGCGAAAAAAGCAATAAAAATGTATTCAAACATAACTTCTAAACAACACATGCAAAATGGCTAATAATGCCTAGAGATATGTATTTTTGTTAGTAGTACTAGAAAAATGATCTTTTGTAAGGTTTCTAAAGACACAAGTTAGTTTTTTTATTCAATATAACAGTGTGACTGTCAACCTAAATATGAAAGGTTTATAATCATAACTCCAAAACCAAACATGAAATTTGTCTAAAAAAGCCTGTAATAATGAATTTATGTGAGTTTGACCTGAATCAGGTATTTTGGAAAGGTTCAAAAATACAAAAATCAGGTTTTACTGGCCTCATTTTGGTCAAACTCAAAATGTCAGTTTATGAAACATAACTCCAAAAATACACATGCAATATGTCTAATAATGCCTGAAGAAATGCATCTTTGAGAGTTTTCCTGAAAAAAAAAACATTTGGTACCGTTTGCAAAAACAAAAAGTAATGTTTTACTCAATTTGACAGTAATGTGCTTAGAATCCTGAGATAATGCGAATAAAGCAATAAAAAGGTATTCCAACATAATTCCTAATCCAAACGTGCAAAGTGTCTAAAAATGCCTGTGATATTGAATACATGTGAGTTTTACTAGATACAGTTTGTTTTTCTATGGTTTGCAAATACAAAAATGAGGTATTACTCAATATGACTGTATACTGTAACACTCAATATGACAGTTATTTAAACATAACTCCTACACCACACATGGAAAATGGCTAATAATGCCTGAAATAATGCATCTTTGGGAGTTTTACACGAAACATATGCTTTTTTAAATCTTGCAAATGCAAAAAGTAGTTTTTTACTCAATATGACTATGATGTTCTTAGAATCCTGAGATAATGCGAAAAAAGCAATAAAAATGTATTCAAACATAACTTCTAAACAACACATGCAAAATGGCTAATAATGCCTAGAGATATGTATTTTTGTTAGTAGTACTAGAAAAATGATCTTTTGTAAGGTTTCTAAAGACACAAGTTAGTTTTTTTATTCAATATAACAGTGTGACTGTCAACCTAAATATGAAAGGTTTATAATCATAACTCCAAAAACAAACATGAAATTTGTCTAAAAAAGCCTGTAATATTGAATTTATGTGAGTTTGACCTGAATCAGGTATTTTGGAAAGGTTCAAAAATACAAAAATCAGGTTTTACTGGCCTCATATTGGTCAAACTCAAAATGTCAGTTTATGAAACATAACTCCAAAAATACACATGCAATATGTCTAATAATGCCTGAAGAAATGCATCGTTGAGAGTTTTCCTGAAAAAAAACCATTTGGTACCGTTTGCAAAAACAAAAAGTAATGTTTTACTCAATTTGACAGTAATGTACTTAGAATCCTGAGATAATGCGAATAAAGCAATAAAAATGTATTCCAACATAATTCCTAATCCAAACGTGCAAAGTGTCTAAAAATGCCTGTGATATTGAATACATGTGAGTTTTACTAGATACAGCTGTTTTTCTATGGTTTGCAAATACAAAAATGAGGTATTACTCAATATGACTGTATACTGTAACACTCAATATGACAGTTATTTAAACATAACTCCTACACCACACATGGAAAATGGCTAATAATGCCTGAAATAATGCATCTTTGGGAGTTTTACACGAAACATATGCTTTTTTAAATCTTGCAAATGCAAAAAGTAGTTTTTTACTCAATATGACTATAATGTTCTTAGAATCCTGAGATAATGCGAAAAAAGCAATAAAAATGTATTCAAACATAACTTCTAAACAACACATGCAAAATGGCTAATAATGCCTAGAGATATGTATTTTTGTTAGTAGTACTAGAAAAATGATCTTTTGTGAGGTTTCTAAAGACACAAGTTAGTTTTTTTATTCAATATAACAGTGTGACTGTCAACCTAAATATGAAAGGTTTATAATCATAACTCCAAAACCAAACATGAACTTTGTCTAAAAAAGCCTGTAATATTGAATTTATGTGAGTTTGACCTGAATCAGGTATTTTGGAAAGGTTCCAAAATACAAAAATCAGGTTTTACTGGCCTCATATTGGTCAAACTCAAAATGTCAGTTTATGAAACATAACTCCAAAAATACACATGCAATATGTCTAATAATGCCTGAAGAAATGCATCTTTGAGAGTTGTCCTGAAAAAAAACATTTGGTACCGTTTGCAAAAACAAAAAGTAATGTTTTACTCAATTTGACAGTAATGTACTTAGAATCCTGAAATAATGCGAATAAAGCAATAAAAATGTATTCCAACATAATTCCTAATCCAAACGTGCAGAGTCAAAAAATGCCTGTGATATTGAATACATGTGAGTTTTACTAGATACAGTTGTTTTTCTATGGTTTGCAAATACAAAAATGAGGTATTACTCAATATGACTGTATACTGTAACACTCAATATGACAGTTATTTAAACATAACTCCTACACCACACATGGAAAATGGCTAATAATGCCTGAAATAATGCATCTTTCGGAGTTTTACTGGAAACATATGCTTTTTTAAATCTTGCAATTGCAAAAAGTAGTTTTTTACTCAATATGACTATAATGTTCTTAAAATCCTGAGATAATGCAAAAAAAGCAATAAAAATGTATTCAAACATAACTTCTAAACAACACATGCAAAATGGCTAATAATGCCTAGAGATATGTATTTTTGTTAGTAGTACTAGAAAAATGATCTTTTGTAAGGTTTCTAAAGACACAAGTTAGTTTTTTTATTCAATATAACAGAGTGACTGTCAACCTAAATATGAAAGGTTTATAATCATAACTCCAAAACCAAACATGAACTTTGTCTAAAAAAGCCTGTAATGTTGAATTTATGTGAGTTTGACCTGAATCAGGTATTTTGGAAAGGTTCAAAAATACAAAAATCAGGTTTTACTGGCCTCATATTGGTCAAACTCAAAATGTCAGTTTATGAAACATAACTCCAAAAATACACATGCAATATGTCTAATAATGCCTGAAGAAATGCATCGTTGAGAGTTTTCCTGAAAAAAAAACATTTGGTACCGTTTGCAAAAACAAAAAGTAATGTTTTACTCAATTTGACAGTAATGTACTTAGAATCCTGAGATAATGCGAATAAAGCAATAAAAATGTATTCCAACATAATTCCTAATCCAAACGTGCAAAGAGTCTAAAAATGCCTGTGATATTGAATACATGTGAGTTTTACTAGATAGAGTTGTTTTTCTATGGTTTGCAAATACAAAAATGAGGTATTACTCAATATGACTGTATACTGTAACACTCAATATGACAGTTATTTAAACATAACTCCTACACCACACATGGAAAATGGCTAATAATGCCTGAAATAATGCATCTTTGGGAGTTTTACTCGAAACATATGCTTTTTTTAAATCTTGCAAATGCAAAAAGTAGTTTTTTACTCAATATGACTATAATGTTCTTAGAATCCTGAGATAATGCGAAAAAAGCAATAAAAATGTATTCAAACATAACTTCTAAACAACACATGCAAAATGGCTAATAATGCCTAGAGATATGTATTTTTGTTAGTAGTACTAGAAAAATGATCTTTTGTAAGGTTTCTAAAGACACAAGTTAGTTTTTTTATTCAATATAACAGTGTGACTGTCAACCTAAATATGAAAGGTTTATAATCATAACTCCAAAACCAAACATGAAATTTGTCTAAAAAAGCCTGTAATAATGAATTTATGTGAGTTTGACCTGAATCAGGTATTTTGGAAAGGTTCAAAAATACAAAAATCAGGTTTTACTGGCCTCATTTTGGTCAAACTCAAAATGTCAGTTTATGAAACATAACTCCAAAAATACACATGCAATATGTCTAATAATGCCTGAAGAAATGCATCTTTGAGAGTTTTCCTGAAAAAAAAAACATTTGGTACCGTTTGCAAAAACAAAAAGTAATGTTTTACTCAATTTGACAGTAATGTGCTTAGAATCCTGAGATAATGCGAATAAAGCAATAAAAAGGTATTCCAACATAATTCCTAATCCAAACGTGCAAAGTGTCTAAAAATGCCTGTGATATTGAATACATGTGAGTTTTACTAGATACAGTTTGTTTTTCTATGGTTTGCAAATACAAAAATGAGGTATTACTCAATATGACTGTATACTGTAACACT